>NW_027010914.1:669928-675152 GCF_036934945.1 Oncorhynchus masou masou | reverse complement strand
CCTATAGGATGACCTCACCCCTTGAGTTACTGCTATAGGGCCTATAGGATCCCCCCACCTCTTGAGGTTACTGCTATAGGGCCTATAGGATCCCCTCACCCTTGAGGATTACTATAGGGACTATAGGATGACCTCACCCCTTGAGGTTACTGCTATAGGGCCTATAGGATGACCTCACCCCTTGAGGTTACTACTATAGGGCCTATAGGATGACCTCACCCCTTGGTTACTGCTATAGGGCCTATAGGATCCCCTCACCCCTTGAGGTTACTACTATAGGGCCTATAGGATCCCCTCACCCCTTGGTTACTGCTAGGTTGGGATCCCACACACCCCTTGCTGCTATAGGGCCTATAGGATGACCTCACCCCCTGGATTACTGCTATAGGGCCTATCCCCTCACCCCCTTGAGGTTACTGCTATAGGGCCTATAGGATCCTCACCCCTTGGTTACTGCTATAGGGTTACTCCCCCACCCCTTGAGGTATATAGGGCCTATAGGATGACCTCACCCCTTGAGTTACTGCTATAGGGCCTATGGGATGACCTCACCCCTGAGGTTACTGCTATAGGGCCTATAGGATACCTCCACCTTGAGTTACTAAAATAGTATACTCACCCCTATGCTATAGGGCCTATGAGGATGACCTCACCCCTTGAGGTTACTGCTATAGGGCCTATAGGGATCCTCACCCCTTGAGGTTACTACTATAGGGCCTATAGGATCCCTCACCCCTTGAGGTTACTGCTATAGGGCCTATAGGATCCCCCTCACCCCTTGTGTTACTGCTATAGGGCCTATAGGATCCCTCACCCTTGAGGTTACTGCTATAGGGCCTATAGGATGACCCACCCCTTGAGTTACTGCTATAGGGCCTTGGATCCCTTCACCCCTTAGGGTTACTGCTATAGGGCCTATAGGGATCCCCCACCCCTTGAGGTTACTACTATAGGGCCTATAGGATGACCTCACCCCTTGAGGTTACTGCTATAGGGCCTATGAGATGACCTCACCCCTTGAGTTACTACTATAGGGCCTATAGGATCCCCACCCCTTGAGGTTACTACTATAGGGCCTATGAGGACCTGCCACCTCACCCCTTGAGGTTACTACTATAGGGCCCTATAGGATCCCCCACCCCTTGAGGTTACTACTATAGGGCCTATAGGTGGTGACCTCACCCCTTGGTTACTACTATAGGGCCTATGGATGACCTCACCCCTTAGTTACTACTATAGGGCCTGGGATCCCCACCCCCTTGAGGTTACTGCTATAGGGCCTATAGGATCCCCCTCACCCCTTGGATTACTGCTATAGGGCCTATAGGATTTTACTTGAGGTTACTGCTGGGGCCTATAGGATCCCCCACCCCTTGAGGTTACTGCTATAGGGCCTATAGGATCCCCTCACCCCTTGAGTTACTACTATAGGGCCTATAGGATCCCCTCACCCCTTGAGTTACTGCTATAGGGCCTATAGGATCCCCGACCCCTTGAGGTTACTGCTGCTATAGAGCCTATTCCCCCGACCCCTAGGTTACTGCTATAGGGCCTATAGGATGACCTCACCTTGGATTCTGCTATAGGGCCTATAGGATCCCCCACCCCTTGAGGTTACCTTATAGGGCCCCTACATGACCTCACCCCTTGAGGTTACTGCTATAGGGCCTATGACCTCACCCCTTGAGGTTACTGCTATAGGGCCTATAGGATCCCCTCACCCCTTGAGATTACTACTATAGGGCCTATGGGATCCCCTCACCCCTTGAGGTTACTGCTATAGGGCCTATGGATCCCCTCACCCCTTGAGGTTTGCTATAGGGCCTATGGGATCCCTCACCCCTTGAGGGTTACTACTATGAGGCCTATGACCTCACCCCTTGAGGTTACTACTATAGGGCCTATAGGATCCCCTCACCTCTTGAGTTACTGCTATAGGGCCTATAGGATCACCTCACCCCTTAGTTACTGCTATAGGGCCTATAGGATCCCTGCCCCTTGAGATTTACTACTATAGGGCCTATAGAATACACTCCACCCTTGAGGTTACTGCTATAGGGCCTATGGATCCCCCTCACCCCTTGAGGTTACTACTATCAGGGCCTATAGGATCCCCTCACCCCTTGAGGTTACTACTATGGGGCCTAGGATCCCTCACCCCTTGAGGATCTACTATAGGATCCCCTCACCCCTTGGGGATTTACTACTATAGGGCCTATAGGATCCCCACCCCTTGAGGTAACTACTATAGGATCCCTCACCCCTTGAGGTTACTACTATGGGGCCTATAGGATCCCCTCACCCCTTGAGGTTACTACTATAGGGCCTATAGGATGACCTCAGCCCTTGAGTTACTACTATAGGGCCTATAGGATCCCCACCCCTTGAGGTTACTACTATGGGCCTATAGGATGACCTCACCCCTTGAGTTACTACTATGGGACTATGATGACCTCACCCCTTGGAAATGCTATAGGGCCTATCCCCCCACCCCTTGAGGTTACTACTATAGGGCCTATAGGATCCCCCCACCCCTTGAGGTTACTGCTATAGGGACTATAGGATGACCTCACCCCTTGAGTTACTACTATAGGGCCTATGGGATGACCTCACCCTTGAGTTACTACTATAGGGACTATAGGATGACCTCACCCCTTGAGTTACTGCTATAGGGCCTATAGGATGACCTCACCC
Organism: Oncorhynchus masou masou; assembly: GCF_036934945.1. NCBI lineage: Eukaryota > Metazoa > Chordata > Actinopteri > Salmoniformes > Salmonidae > Oncorhynchus > Oncorhynchus masou. The sequence goes on along the minus strand of NW_027010914.1, from coordinate 672,458 downwards.
CTTGAGTTACTGCTATAGGGCCTATAGGATCCCCTCACCCCTTGAGGTTACTACTATGGGCCTATAGGATGACCTCACCCCTTGAGGTACTACTATAGGGCCTATAGGATGACCTCACCCTGGAGAGTTACTGCTATAGGGCCTATAGGATGACCTCACCCCTTGAGGGGCCTATAGGATCACCCCACCCCTTGAGGTTACTACTATAGGGCCTATAGAGACCCTCCACCCCTTGAGGTTACTGCTATAGGGCCTATAGGATGACCTCACCCCATGGGATTACTACTATAGGGGCCTATAGGATGACCTCACCCCTTGAGGTTAATACTATAGGGCCTATAGGATGACCTCACCCTTGAGGTTACTACTATAGGGCCTATGGACCCCCTCACCCCTTGAAGTTACTGCTATAGGGCCTATACAAGGATGACCCTCACCCCTTGAGGTTACTACTATAGGGCCTATGAGATCCCCACCCCTTGAGGTTACTATAGGGCCTATAGGATGACCTCACCCCTTGAATTACTGCTATAGGGCCTATGAGGATCCCCTCACCTCTTGAGGTTACTGCTATAGGGACTATAGGATCCCCCACCCCTTGAGGTTACTACTATAAAGATCACCCCTTGAGGTTACTACTATAGGGCCCTATAGGATCCCCTCACCCCTTGAGGTTACTGCTATAGGGCCTATAGGATGACCTCACCTGGAGGGTTTCTGCTATAGGGCCTATAGGATTCCTCACCCCTTGAGGTTACTGCTATGCTATAGGATCCTCACCCCTTGAGGTTACTACTATAGGGCCTATAGGATGACCTCACCCCTTGAAGAGTTACTACTATAGGGGCTATAGGATGACCTCACCCCTGAAGTTACTATAGGGCCTATAGGATCCCCTCACCCCTTGCTTATACTATAGGGCCTATAGGATGTGACTACTATAGGGCCTATAGGATGACCTCACCCCTTGAGTTACTGCTATAGGACCTATAGGATTCCCTCACCCCTTGAGGTTACTGCTATAGGGCCTATAGGATCCCCACCTCTTGAGGTTACTGCTATAGGGCCTATAGGATGACTCCCTTGAGTTACTACTATAGGGCCTATGGATCCCCTCACCCCTTGAGGTTACTACTATAAGATCCTCACTTGAGGTTACTACTATAGGGCCTAACCCCCTCACCCCTTGAGGTTACTACTATAGGGCCTATAGGATCCTCACCCCTTGAGTTACTGCTATAGGGCCTATAGGATGACCTCACCCTGGAGTTACTGCTATGGCCTATAGGATGACCTCACCCCTTGAGTTACTGCTATAGGGCTATAGGATTCCCTCACCCCTTGAGGTTACTATAGGGCCTATAGGATCACCCCTTGAGGTTACTACTATAGGGCCTATAGGATGACCTCACCCCTTGAAGATTACTGCTATAGGGCCTATAGGAACCCCTCACCCCTTGGGTTACTACTATAGGGCCTAGGACCCTACCCCTTGAGGATGATAGGATGACCTCACCCCCTTGATTACTGCTATAGGGCCTATAGGATCCCCCCACCCCTTGAGGTTACTACTATAGGGCCTATAGGATGACCTCACCCCTTGAGTTACTACTATAGGGACTATAGGATGACCTCACCCCTATGTTACTACTATAGGGACTATAGGATGACCTCACCCCTTGAGGTTACTGCTATAGGGACTATAGGATGACCTCACCCCTTGAAGTTACTGCTATAGGGCCTATAGGATCTCCTACCACCCAGATGGGTTAGATCTTCCACCCAGATGTCACCCATATATCCACAATAAACACTCAAACTGCTCATTAAAACAATATGGAGACTAAACAGGATTGTATCAAAACAATACGTAGCTACTGGACCATAATCACCATCTTCTGTAGCGCCTTGCAGTCGGTTTTCTTGCGGTCGGTTTTCTTGCGGTCGCGGTGCCAAGCGGTGATGCAGCCAGTCAAGATGCTCTCAATGGTGCAGCTGTAGAACTTTTATCTGAGGACCCAGCCTCCTGAGGGGGGCGAGGTGCTGTCGTGCCCTCCTCACAACTGTATGGGTGTGTACGGACCATGTTGATTCCTTAGTGATGTGGACTCAGAGGGACTTGAAGTTCTCGACGTGACAGACGTGTTGTTGCCTACCCTCACCACCTGGGGGCGACCCGTGTTGAGGATCAGCATGGCAGACGTGTTGTTGCCTACACTCACCACCTGGGGGCGACCCATCAGGAAGTCCAGGATCCAGTTGCAGAGGGAGGTGTTTAGTCTCCGGGTCCTTAGCGTAGTGAGGAGCTTCGAGGGCACTATGGTGTTGAACGCTGAGCTGTAATCAATCCGCTGAGCTGTAATCAATCAATAGCATTCTCACGTAGGTGTTCCTTTTGTCCTGGTGGGAGAAGGGGCGGTGTGGAGTGCAATAGAGACTGCATCATCTGTGGATCTGTTCGGGTCAGTATGTGAATTGGAATATGGGTCCACTGTTTCTGGGATAGTGGTGTTGATGTGAGGCATGACCA
>NW_027010914.1:604928-664928 GCF_036934945.1 Oncorhynchus masou masou | reverse complement strand
GGTACATGGTGGGTACATGGCGGGTACATGGTGGGTACATGGTGGGTACATGGTACATAGTGGGTACATAGTGGGTACATGGCGGGCACATGGTGGGTACATGGTGGGTACATGAGATATAGTGGGTACATGGTGGGTACATGGTGGGTACATGGTGGTACATGGTGGTACATGTGGGTACATTGCGGGTACATGGTGGGTGCATGGTACATGGGGGTACATGGGGGGGTACATGGTACATGGTGGGTACATGGTGGGTACATGGTGGGTACATGGTGGGTACTTGGTGGGCACATGGTACATGGTGGGTATATGGTGGGTACATGGGGGTACATGGGGGTACATGGTGGGTACATGGTGGGTACATGGTGGGTACATGGTGGGTACTTGGTGGGTACATGGTGGGTACATGGTACATGGTGGGTACATGGTGGATACTTGGTGGGCACATGGTGGGTACTTGGTGGGTACATGGTGGGTACATGGTGGTATATGGTGGGTACATGGCGGGTACATGGTGGGTACATGGTGGGTACATGGTGGGTACATGGTGGGTACATGGTACATGGTGGGTACATGGTGGGTACATGGTGTGTACATGGTGGGTACATGGTGGGTACATGGTGGGTACATGGTGGGTACACAGTACATGGTGGGTACATGGTGGGTACTTGGTACTGCAGGTCAGAAATGTAAGACTACCTGGTCTAACCTGGTCTAACCTGGTCTAACCTGGTCTAACCTGGTCTCGGGCATTAATCAAGACATTAAAACTGAAGACCAGGAAGGACGTATGAGGAAGCAGGATGAGAATTCTGTTTGATAACCTGAGGAGAGTGTTTCATAGATCTTTCCGGAATCGCGGGAGCTTCTGTTACTCTTTACCGCTTTCGTAACCCACGCTTCCCAGGAAGACGTCTGTCGACAGGGCTGCTAAAATAAGGACCAGAATCCTGGGTATGTGTCACACGGTCAGGCACACCTCTGAGGATCCTCTTACGTAGCTAACGCAGAGTGAATCAGGAAGGAGGATTGGGGAGGACTGTGTTATTAACTAACGCAGAGTAAATCAGGAAGGAGGATTGGGGAGGACTGTGTTATTAACTAACGCAGAGTGAATCAGGAAGGAGGATTGGGGAGGACTGTGTTATTAACTAACGCAGAGTGAATCAGGAAGGAGGATTGGGGAGGACTGTGTTATTAACTAATGCAGAGTAAATCAGGAAGGAGGATTGGGGAGGACTGTGTTATTAACTAACGCAGAGTAAATCAGGAAGGAGGATTGGGGAGGACTGTGTTATTAACTAACGCAGAGTGAATCAGGAAGGAGGATTGGGGAGGACTGTGTTATTAACTAGCGCAGAGTAAATCAGGAAGGAGGATTGGGGAGGACTGTGTTATTAACTAACGCAGAGTAAATCAGGAAGGAGGATTGGGGAGGACTGTGTAATTAACTAACGCAGAGTAAATCAGGAAGGAGGATTGGGGAGGACTGTGTTATTAACTAACGCAGAGTGAATCAGGAAGGAGGATTGGGGAGGACTGTGTTATTAACTAACGCAGAGTAAATCAGGAAGGAGGATTGGGGAGGACTGTGTTATTAACTAACGCAGAGTGAATCAGGAAGGAGGATTGGGGAGGACTGTGTTATTAACTAACGCAGAGTGAATCAGGAAGGAGGATTGGGGAGGACTGTGTTATTAACTAACGCAGAGTGAATCAGGAAGGAGGATTGGGGAGGACTGTGTTATTAACTAGCGCAGAGTGAATCAGGAAGGAGGATTGGGGAGGACTGTGTCACGGAGGGAAGCTTGTGAGTTGCCACGTAACAAGGCTGTGTTCTGGGTTGTCCCGAGAGGCACAGAGGTCTAAAGCACTGCATGTCAGTGCAAGAGTTGTCACTGCAGTCCCTGGTTCGAATCCAGGCTGCTACACATCCAGCCGCGATTAGGAGTCCCGTTGGGCGGTGCACAATTGGCCCGGCGTAGTCCGGGTTTTGCCGGGGTAGGACGTCATTGTAAATTATAATTTGTTCCTAACGGACTTTCCTTGTTAAATAAAAGGTTAAATATACAGTAAATCACACACAGCCTACTGTGTCACGTCCGTACCACAGTTATGAGCTGCTGCTCCTCTCTGTTTATTATCTATGTACAGTCACTTTACCCCCACCTGCATGTACATATTACCTCAACTAACCTGTGCTACTGTTTATTATCTATGTATAGTCACTTTACCCCCACCTACATGTACATATTACCTCAACTAACCTGTGCTACTGTTTATTATCTATGTATAGTCACTTTACCCCCACCTACATGTACATATTACCTCAACTAACCTGTACCCCAGCACATTGACTCAGTACCGGTACCCCAGCACATTGACTCAGTACCGGTAGCCCAGCACATTGACTCAGTACCGGTACCCCAGCACATTGACTCAGTACCGGTACCCCAGCACATTGACTCAGTACCGGTACCCCAGCACATTGACTCAGTACCGGTAGCCCAGCACGTTGACTCGGTACCGGTACCCCAGCACATTGACTCAGTACCGGTAGCCCAGCACGTTGACTCGGTACCGGTACCCCCGGACATTGACTCGGTACCGGTACCCCCTGTATATATGTAACAGTATAGCTTCCGTCCCTCTCCTCGCCCCTACCTGGGCTTGAACCAGGGACCCTCTGCACACATCGACAACAGCCATCCTCGAAGCATCGTTACCCATCTCTCCACAAAAGCGGCAGCCCTTGCAGAGCAAGAGGAACAACTACTTCGTCGGTGACGACACTTGCTCTGAGACCTTGAAGTAGTTGTTCCTCTTGCTCTGCAAGGGCTGCCGCTTTTGTGGAGCGATGGGTAACAATGCTTCGTGGGTGACTGTTGATGTGTGCAGAGGGTCCCTGGTTCGAGCCCAGGTAGGGGAACAACTACTTCAAGGTCTCAGAGCGAATGACGTCACCCGATTTGAGATGGTGTATCAGGGTGTTTCCCCATGACAAGCTGTTTGACAGAGTCCAGAATGGTGAGATGGTGTATCAAGGTGTTTCCCCATGACAAGCTGTTTGACAGAGTCCAGAATGGTGAGATGGTGTTTCCCCATGACAAGCTGTTTGACAGAGTCCAGAATGGTGAGATGGTGTATCAAGGTGTTTCCCTATGACAAGCTGTTTGACAGAGTCCAGAATGGTGAGATGGTGTATCAAGGTGTTTCCCTATGACAAGCTGTTTGACAGAGTCCATAATGGTGAGATGGTGTTTCCCCTTGACAAGCTGTTTGACAGAGTCCAGAATGGTGAGATGGTGTATCAAGGTGTTTCCCTATGACAAGCTGTTTGACAGAGTCCATAATGGTGAGATGGTGTTTCCCCATGACAAGCTGTTTGACAGAGTCCAGAATGGTGAGATGGTGTATCAAGGTGTTTCCCCATGACAAGCTGTTTGACAGAGTCCATAATGGTGAGATGGTGTTTCCCCATGACAAGCTGTTTGACAGAGTCCAGAATGGTGAGATGGTGTATCAAGGTGTTTCCCCATGACAAGCTGTTTGACAGAGTCCAGAATGGTGAGATGGTGTATCAAGGTGTTTCCCTATGACAAGCTGTTTGACAGAGTCCAGAATGGTGAGATGGTGTATCAAGGTGTTTCCCCATGACATGCTGTTTGACAGAGTCCATTATGGTGAGATGGTGTTTCCCCATGACAAGCTGTTTGACAGAGTCCAGAATGGTGAGATGGTGTTTCAGGGTGTTTCCCTATGACAAGCTGTTTGACAGAGTCCAGAATGGTGAGATGGTGAATCAGGGTGTTTCCCCATGACAAGCTGTTTGACAGAGTCCAGAATGGTGAGATGGTGTTTCAGGGTGTTTCCCCATGACAAGCTGTTTGACAGAGTCCAGAATGGTGAGATGGTGTTTCCCCATGACAAGCTGTTTGACAGAGTCCAGAATGGTGAGATGGTGTTTCAGGGTGTTTCCCTATGACAAGCTGTTTGACAGAGTCCAGAATGGTGAGATGGTGAATCAGGGTGTTTCCCCATGACAAGCTGTTTGACAGAGTCCAGAATGGTGAGATGGTGTTTCCCCATGACAAGCTGTTTGACAGAGTCCAGAATGGTGAGATGGTGTTTCAGGGTGTTTCCCTATGACAAGCTGTTTGACAGAGTCCAGAATGGTGAGATGGTGCATCAAGGTGTTTCCCTATGACAAGCTGTTTGACAGAGTCCAGAATGGTGAGATGGTGAATCAGGGTGTTTCCCCATGACAAGCTGTTTGACAGAGTCCAGAATGGTGAGATGGTGTATCACGGTGTTTCCCCATGACAAGCTGTTTGACAGAGTCCAGAATGGTGAGATGGTGTATCAAGGTGTTTCCCCATGACAAGATGTTTGACAGAGTCCAGAATGGTGAGATGGTGTATCAAGGTGTTTCCCCATGACAAGCTGTTTGACAGAGTCCAGAATGGTGAGATGGTGTTTCCCCATGACAAGCTGTTTGACAGAGTCCAGAATGGTGAGATGGTGTATCAAGGTGTTTCCCCATGACAAGCTGTTTGACAGAGTCCAGAATGGTGAGATGGTGTATCAAGGTGTTTCCCTATGACAAGCTGTTTGACAGAGTCCAGAATGGTGAGATGGTGTATCAAGGTGTTTCCCTATGACAAGCTGTTTGACAGAGTCCATAATGGTGAGATGGTGTTTCCCCTTGACAAGCTGTTTGACAGAGTCCAGAATGGTGAGATGGTGTATCAAGGTGTTTCCCCATGACAAGCTGTTTGACAGAGTCCAGAATGGTGAGATGGTGTTTCCCCATGACAAGCTGTTTGACAGAGTCCATAATGGTGAGATGGTGTTTCCCCATGACAAGCTGTTTGACAGAGTCCAGAATGGTGAGATGGTGTATCAAGGTGTTTCCCCATGACAAGCTGTTTGACAGAGTCCATAATGGTGAGATGTTGTTTCCCCATGACAAGCTGTTTGACAGAGTCCAGAATGGTGAGATGGTGTATCAAGGTGTTTCCCCATGACAAGCTGTTTGACAGAGTCCAGAATGGTGAGATGGTGTATCAAGGTGTTTCCCTATGACAAGCTGTTTGACAGAGTCCAGAATGGTGAGATGGTGTATCAAGGTGTTTCCCCATGACAAGCTGTTTGACAGAGTCCATAATGGTGAGATGGTGTTTCCCCATGACAAGCTGTTTGACAGAGTCCAGAATGGTGAGATGGTGAATCAGGGTGTTTCCCCATGACAAGCTGTTTGACAGAGTCCAGAATGGTGAGATGGTGTTTCCCCATGACAAGCTGTTTGACAGAGTCCAGAATGGTGAGATGGTGTTTCAGGGTGTTTCCCTATGACAAGCTGTTTGACAGAGTCCAGAATGGTGAGATGGTGAATCAGGGTGTTTCCCCATGACAAGCTGTTTGACAGAGTCCAGAATGGTGAGATGGTGAATCAGGGTGTTTCCCCATGACAAGCTGTTTGACAGAGTCCAGAATGGTGAGATGGTGTATCAAGGTGTTTCCCCATGACAAGATGTTTGACAGAGTCCAGAATGGTGAGATGGTGTATCAAGGTGTTTCCCCATGACAAGCTGTTTGACAGAGTCCAGAATGGTGAGATGGTGTATCAAGGTGTTTCCCCATGACAAGCTGTTTTAGACAGTCCAAAACATTTGATATTAAATGATAATTAGTCCTCATACTAGGGAGCTGTAGCTTAAAGCTCCTCTGTCAAATCCCCAAACAGCAGATGTCTCTGTCGAAGCCCCGTCTCCGTCAACTTCATCGGAAATTTGGAAAAGGGTCTCCGTTGAATCGTGTCCAATCTGGGTCAGTCTGTATTGTTCTAAAGCTCTTTCATCTAGCCTTAATAAACACAACACAGCTACGAACACACACACACACACACACACACACACACACACACACACACACACACACACACACACACACACACACACACACACACACACACACACACACACACACACACACACACACACACACACACACACACACACACACACACACACACGCCTCCAGACAACAAAGCTGTAAACAGGTCTACCGATCTGCAATCGGGGGTTTATCAGCACATCAGAGACTGATGCATCTATTCAACCTCTCAGTGATTAACATATCAAACAACGTTCATTACACAACAACTTGGATTCATTGTATTAAATGGTGTACTACTAAGGCTCTATGGGTACGTCCTCAATGGCTGCCTATTCCCTATATGGTGCACTACTATAGACCAGAGCCCTATTCCCTATATAGTACACTACTTTAGATCAGAGCCCTATTCCCTATATAGTACACTATTATAAACAAGGGCCCTATTCCCTGTATAGTGCACTACTTTAGACCAGGGCCCTATTCCCTATATAGTGAACTACTTTAGACCAGAGTCCTATTCCCTATATCAAATAAAACATTTTTTTGTCACATGCACCAAAACAACAGGTGTAGTAGACCTTACAGTGAAATGCTGAATACAACAGGTGTAGTAGACCTTACAGTGAAATGCTGAATACAACAGGTGTAGTAGACCTCAATGAAATGCTGAATACAACAGGTGTAGTAGACCTTACAGTGAAATGCTGAATACAACAGGTGTAGTAGACCTCACAGTGAAATGCTGAATAAAACAGGTGTAGTAGACCTTACAGTGAAATGCTGAATACAACAGGTGTAGTAGACCTTACAGTGAAATGCTGAATACAACAGGTGTAGTAGACCTTACAGTGAAATGCTGAATACAACAGGTGTAGTAGACCTCACAGTGAAATGCTGAATACAACAGGTGTAGTATCATTGAATACTGTAGTATCATTGAATACTGTAGTATCATTGAGTACTGTAGTATCATTGAGTACTGTAGTATCATTGAATACTGTAGTATCATTGAGTACTGTAGTATCATTGCATACTGTAGTATCATTGAATATTGTAGTATCATTGAGTACTGTAGTATCATTGAATAGTGTAGTATCATTGAGTACTGTAGTATCAATGAGTACTGTAGGGGTCCAAGCAAACACCAACATTATTTCCACAAATATTTGTCTAGTTAGTAGTTGTAATTATTTCCCAGTACAACCAGAAAGATAAAGTATTGTTTGAGGTCAGTCCAAGCTAAAATTCTGATTCATTTTCATAAGAAAGCTTTGGGTTTTGCTATCAATTAAAATAGATTATTTTTCTGAAATGAGCTCTTAGGGAAACTCCACTCTAGCCCAAACTAAATTATTGTTCTCCACCTGACCATTAGAAAGGACAATCTTATAGCAACTGTTAAGGAATTACATCATGTGAGCCAGCGGCTGTGAGAAGCACGTTTTGCTGTCTTCACTTCATGACTGGGTGGGTCACTGGTACTGTAGCTTCAGAGGAGGGTGAGTCCCTAAAGGGGAAATATTCCCCATGGGTCCTGGTCAGAAGTAGAGCCCAATGGGTCCTGGTCAACAGTAGAGCCCTATGGGTCCTGGTCAACAGTAGAGCCCTATGGGTCCTGGTCAACAGTAGAGCCCTATGGGTCCTGGTCAACAGTAGAGCCCTATGGGTCCTGGTCAACAGTAGAGCCCTATGGGTCCTGGTCAACAGTAGAGCCCTATGGGTCCTGGTCAACAGTAGAGCCCTATGGGTCCTGGTCAGCAGTAGAGCCCAATGGGTCCTGTTCAACAGTAGAGCCCAATGGGTCCTGGTCAACAGTAGAGCCCAATGGGTCCTGGTTAACAGTAGAGCCCAATGGGTCCTGGTTAACAGTAGAGCCCTATGGGTCCTGGTCAACAGTAGAGCCCTATGGGTCCTGGTCAACAGTAGAGCCCTATGGGTCCTGGTCAGCAGTAGAGCCCTATGGGTCCTGGTCAATAGTAGAGCCCTATGGGTCCTGGTCAACAGTAGAGCCCTATGGGTCCTGGTCAACAGTAGAGCCCTGGTCAACAGTAGAGCCCTGTGGTCCTGGTCAACAGTAGAGCCCTATGGGTCCTGGTCAATAGTAGAGCCCTATGGGTCCTGGTCAACAGTAGAGCCCTATGGGTCCTGGTCAACAGTAGAGCCCTGGTCAACAGTAGAGCCCTATGGGTCCTGGTCAACAGTAGAGTCACTGTTCAACAGTAGAGCCCAATGGGTCCTGGTCAACAGTAGAGCCCTATGGGTCCTGGTCAACAGTAGAGCCCAATTGGTCCTGGTCAACAGTAGAGCCTTAAGGGACCTGGCCAACAGTAGAGCTCTATAGGTCCTAGTCAACAGTAGAGCCCAATGGGTCCTGGTCAACAGTAGAGCCCAATGGATCCTGGTCAACGGTAGAGCCCTATGGGTCCTGGTCAACAGTAGAGCCCTATGGGTCCTGGTTAACAGTAGAGCCCAATGGGTCCTTGTCAACAGTAGAGCCCAATGGGTCCTGGGCAACAGTAGAGCCCTATGGGTCCTTGTCAACAGTAGAGCCCAATGGGTCCTGGGCAACAGTAGAGCCCTATGGGTCCTGGTCAACAGTAGAGCCCAATGGGTCTTGGTCAACAGTAGATCCCTATGGGTCCTGGTCAAAAGTAGAGTCACTGGTCAACAGTAGAGCCCTATGGATCCTGGTCAACAGTAGAGCCCTATGGGTCCTGGTTAACAGTAGAGCCCAATGGGTCCTGGTCAACAGTAGAGCCCTATGGGTCCTGGTTAACAGTAGAGCCCAATGGGTCCTTGTCAACAGTAGAGCCCAATGGGTCCTGGGCAACAGTAGAGCCCTATGGGTCCTGGTCAACAGTAGAGCCCAATGGGTCTTGGTCAACAGTAGATCCCTATGGGTCCTGGTCAAAAGTAGAGTCACTGGTCAACAGTAGAGCCCTATGGATCCTGGTCAACAGTAGAGCCCTATGGGTCCTGGTCAACAGTAGAGCCCTATGGGTCCTGGTCAACAGTAGAGCCCAATGGGTCCTGGTCAACAGTAGAGCCCTATGGGTCCTGGTCAACAGTAGAGCCCTATGGGTCCTGTTCAACAGTAGAGCCCAATGGGTCCTGGTCAACAGTAGAGCCCTATGGGTCCTGGTCAACAGTAGAGCCCAATGGGTCCTGGTCAACAGTAGAGCCCTATGGGTCCTGGTCAACAGTAGAGCCCTGGTCAACAGTAGAGCCCTATGGATCCTGGTCAACAGTAGAGCCCTATGGGTCCTGGTCAACAGTAGAGCCCTATGGGTCCTGGTCAACAGTAGAGCCCTATGGGTCCTGGTCAACAGTAGAGCCCTGGTCAACAGTAGAGCCCTGGTCAACAGTAGAGCCCAATGGGTCCTGTTCAACAGTAGAGCCGAATGGGTCCTGGTCAACAGTAGAGCCCTATGGGTCCTGTTCAACAGTAGAGCCCTATGGGTCCTGGTCAACAGTAGAGCCCTGGTCAACAGTAAAGCCCTATGGGTCCTGGTCAACAGTAGAGCCCTGGTCAACAGTAGAGCCCAATGGGTCCTGGTCAGAAGTAGAGCCCAATGGGTCCTGTTCAACAGTAGAGCCCTATGGGTCCTGGTCAACAGTAGAGCCCTATGGGTCCTGTTCAACAGTAGAGCCCTGGTCAACAGTAGAGCCCTATGGGTCCTGGTCAACAGTAGAGCCCTATGGGTCCTGTTCAACAGTAGAGCCCTGGTCAACAGTAGAGCCCAACAGAAAGCCAAGTGAAAACAGACAGCACTGATATCAACAGAGTTCATCAGGCCGTTCTGACGCTGAACCTTGAGGCTCCCCGGAGGAGACAAGGTAAATAAAATAGTTCCTAGTAGCCTTCACATTGTAATCTCCCTAATGTAATAAAACACTGTTATCACTAGAAGTGGGTCGTTGAGTGTTTATGGGACTGATGTACTGCCCTGTGTTTGCTTGAGGAATGTCTTTATGACCTGAGACCAATTTACAACTGATAGCTTTTAACCATTTATTAACGAACAGTCATTTAGCTAACAGCCCTATGACTGCGGCTGCCTCCGTCGTGTGTGTGTGTGTGTGTGTGTGTGTGTGTGTGTGTGTTTCAAAGGTCTTGTGACACAAAGTGATAAGAGTGTTTCCTAACATGAAGCATACTGGAGGTATGACCTCACCACCCGGACCAACGCTGGAGGAATGACCACATCACCACCAGGAACAACGCTGGAGGTATGACCTCACCACCAGGAACAACAATGGAGGAATGACCACTTCACCACCAGGAACAACGCTGGAGGTATGACCTCACCACCAGGAACAACGCTGGAGGTATGACCACATCACCACCAGGAACAACGCTGGAGGTATGAAGGGGTGTCCTCATACTGCTGTATATATAGTGGATGAAGGGGTGTCCACATACTGCTGCATATATAGTGGATGAAGGGGTGTCCTGTATATATAGTGGATGAAGGGGTGTCCTGTATATATAGTGGATGAAGGGGTGTCCTGTATATATAGTGGATGAAGGGGTGTCCTGTATATATAGTGGATGAAGGGGTGTCCTCATACTGCTGTATATATAGTGGATGAAGGGGTGTCCTGTATATATAGTGGATGAAGGGGTGTCCTCATACTGCTGTATATATAGTGGATGAAGGGGTGTCCTGTATATATAGTGGATGAAGGGGTGTCCTGTATATATAGTGGATGAAGGGGTGTCCTGTATATATAGTGGATGAAGGGGTGTCCTGTATATATAGTGGATGAATAATATAATAATAATAATATATCCCATTTAGCAGACGCTTTTGTCCAAAGCGACTTACAAGTCGGCTGGGGCCACTACTTTTTACATATGGGTGGCCCCAGCGGGAATCGAACCCACGACGCTTGGCGTTGCAAGCGCCATGCTCTACCGACTGAGCCACACAGGACCGGGGGTGGGGGGTGTCCTGTATATATAGTGGATGAAGGGGTGTCCTCATACTGCTGTATATATAGTGGATGAAGGGGTGTCCTCATACTGCTGTATATATAGTGGATGAAGGGGTGTCCTCATACTGCTGTATATATAGTGAATGAAGGGGTGTCCTGTATATATAGTGGATGAAGGGGTGTCCTCATAATGCTGTATATATAGTGGATGAAGGGGTGTCCTGTATATATAGTGGATGAAGGGGTGTCCTGTATATATAGTGGATGAAGGGGTGTCCTGTATATATAGTGGATGAAGGGGTGTCCTCATACTGCTGTATATATAGTGGATGAAGGGGTGTCCTGTATATATAGTGTATGAAGGGGTGTCCTCATACTGCTGTATATATAGTGGATGAAGGGGTGTCCTGTATATATAGTGAATGAAGGGGTGTCCTGTATATATAGTGGATGAAGGGGTGTCCACATACTGCTGTATATATAGTGAATGAAGGGGTGTCCTCATACTGCTGTATATATAGTGGATGAAGGGGGGTCCTGTATATATAGTGGATGAAGGGGTGTCCTGTATATATAGTGGATGAAGGGGTGTCCTGTACATATGGATGTGGATATAGTGGATGAAGGGGTGTCCTCGTACTGCTGTATATATAGTGGATGAAGGGGTGTCCTGTATATATAGTGGATGAAGGGGTGTCCTGTATATATAGTGGATGAAGGGGTGTCCTGTATATATAGTGGATGAAGGGGTGTCCTGTATATATAGTGGATGAAGGGGTGTCCTCATACTGCTGTATATATAGTGGATGAAGGGGTGTCCTGTATATATAGTGGATGAAGGGGTGTCCTCATACTGCTGTATATATAGTGGATGAAGGGGTGTCCACATACTGCTGTATATATAGTGGATGAAGGGGTGTCCTGTATATATAGTCGATGAAGGGGTGTCCACATACTGCTGTATATATAGTGGATGAAGGGGTGTCCTGTATATATAGTGGATGAAGGGGTGTCCTCATACAACTGTATATATAGTGGATGAAGGGGTGTCCTGTATATATAGTGGATGAAGGGGTGTCCTCATACAACTGTATATATAGTGGATGAAGGGGTGTCCTGTATATATAGTGGATGAAGGGGTGTCCTGTATATATAGTGGATGAAGGGGTGTCCTGTATATATAGTGGATGAAGGGGTGTCCTGTATATATAGTGGATGAAGGGGTGTCCTGTATATATAGTGGATGAAGGGGTGTCCTGTATATATAGTGGATGAAGGGGTGTCCACATACTGCTGTATATATAGTGGATGAAGGGGTGTCCTCATACTGCTGTATATATAGTGGATGAAGGGGTGTCCTCATACTGCTGTATATATAGTGGATGAAGGGGTGTCCTGTATATATAGTGGATGAAGGGGTGTCCTGTATATATAGTGGATGAAGGGGTGTCCTGTATATATAGTGGATGAAGGGGTGTCCTCATACTGCTGTATATATAGTGGATGAAGGGGTGTCCTGTATATATAGTGTATGAAGGGGTGTCCTCATACTGCTGTATATATAGTGGATGGAGGGGTGTCCTCATACTGCTGTATATATAGTGGATGAAGGGGTGTCCTCATACTGCTGTATATATAGTGGATGAAGGGGTGTCCTGTATATATAGTGGATGAAGGGGTGTCCTGTATATATAGTGGATGAAGGGGTGTCCTCATACTGCTGTATATATAGTGGATGAAGGGGTGTCCTCATACTGCTGTATATATAGTGGATGAAGGGGTGTCCTGTATATATAGTGGATGAAGGGGTGTCCACATACTGCTGTATATATAGTGGATGAAGGGGTGTCCTGTATATATAGTGGATGAAGGGGTGTCCTCATACTGCTGTATATATAGTGGATGAAGGGGTGTCCTGTATATATAGTGGATGAAGGGTGTCCTCATACTGCTGTATATATAGTGGATGAAGGGGTGTCCTGTATATATAGTGGATGAAGGGGTGTCCTCATACTGCTGTATATATAGTGGATGAAGGGGTGTCCTGTATATATAGTGTATGAAGGGGTGTCCTCATACTGCTGTATATATAGTGGATGAAGGGGTGTCCACATACTGCTGTATTTGTAGTGGATGAAGGGGTGTCCTGTATATATAGTGGATGAAGGGGTGTCCTGTATATATAGTGGATGAAGGGGTGTCCTCATACTGCTGTATATATAGTGGATGAAGGGGTGTCCTGTATATATAGTGGATGAAGGGGTGTCCTGTATATATAGTGGATGAAGGGGTGTCCTGTATATATAGTGGATGAAGGGGTGTCCTCATACTGCTGTATATATAGTGGATGAAGGGGTGTCCTGTATATATAGTATATGAAGGGGTGTCCTGTATATATAGTGGATGAAGGGTGTCCTGTATATATAGTGGATGAAGGGGTGTCCTGTATATATAGTGGATGAAGGGGTGTCCTGTATATATAGTGGATGAAGGGGTGTCCTCATACTGCTGTATATATAGTGGATGAAGGGGTGTCCTCATACTGCTGTATATATAGTGGATGAAGGGGTGTCCTGTATATATAGTGGATGAAGGGGTGTCCTGTATATATAGTGAATGAAGGGGTGTCCACATACTGCTGTATATATAGTGGATGAAGGGGTGTCCTGTATATATAGTGGATGAAGGGGTGTCCTGTATATATAGTGGATGAAGGGGTGTCCTCTATATATAGTGTATGAAGGGGTGTCCTGTATATATAGTGGATGAAGGGGTGTCCTCATACTGCTGTATATATAGTGGATGAAGGGGTGTCCTCATACTGCTGTATATATAGTGGATGAAGGGGTGTCCTGTATATATAGTGGATGAAGGGGTGTCCACATACTGCTGTATATATAGTGGATGAAGGGGTGTCCTGTATATATAGTGGATGAAGGGGTGTCCTCATACTGCTGTATATATAGTGGATGAAGGGGTGTCCTGTATATATAGTGGATGAAGGGGTGTCCTCATACTGCTGTATATATAGTGGATGAAGGGTGTCCTCATACTGCTGTATATATAGTGGATGAAGGGGTGTCCTCATACTGCTGTATATATAGTGGATGAAGGGGTGTCCTGTATATATAGTGGATGAAGGGGTGTCCTGTATATATAGTGGATGAAGGGGTGTCCTCATACTGCTGTATATATAGTGGATGAAGGGGTGTCCTCATACTGCTGTATATATAGTGGATGAAGGGGTGTCCTGTATATATAGTGGATGAAGGGGTGTCCACATACTGCTGTATATATAGTGGATGAAGGGGTGTCCTGTATATATAGTGGATGAAGGGGTGTCCTCATACTGCTGTATATATAGTGGATGAAGGGGTGTCCTGTATATATAGTGGATGAAGGGGTGTCCTCATACTGCTGTATATATAGTGGATGAAGGGGTGTCCTGTATATATAGTGGATGAAGGGGTGTCCTCATACTGCTGTATATATAGTGGATGAAGGGGTGTCCTGTATATATAGTGTATGAAGGGGTGTCCTCATACTGGTGTATATATAGTGGATGAAGGGGTGTCCACATACTGCTGTATTTGTAGTGGATGAAGGGGTGTCCTGTATATATAGTGGATGAAGGGGTGTCCTGTATATATAGTGGATGAAGGGGTGTCCTCATACTGCTGTATATATAGTGGATGAAGGGGTGTCCTGTATATATAGTGGATGAAGGGGTGTCCTGTATATATAGTGGATGAAGGGGTGTCCTGTATATATAGTGGATGAAGGGGTGTCCTCATACTGCTGTATATATAGTGGATGAAGGGGTGTCCTGTATATATAGTATATGAAGGGGTGTCCTGTATATATAGTGGATGAAGGGGTGTATATATAGTGGATGAAGGGGTGTCCTGTATATATAGTGGATGAAGGGGTGTCCTGTATATATAGTGGATGAAGGGGTGTCCTCATACTGCTGTATATATAGTGGATGAAGGGGTGTCCTCATACTGCTGTATATATAGTGGATGAAGGGGTGTCCTGTATATATAGTGGATGAAGGGGTGTCCTGTATATATAGTGAATGAAGGGGTGTCCACATACTGCTGTATATATAGTGGATGAAGGGGTGTCCTGTATATATAGTGGATGAAGGGGTGTCCTGTATATATAGTGGATGAAGGGGTGTCCTCTATATATAGTGTATGAAGGGGTGTCCTGTATATATAGTGGATGAAGTGGTGTCCTCATACTGCTGTATATATAGTGGATGAAGGGGTGTCCACTTACTGCTGTATATATAGTGTATGAAGGGGTGTCCTGTATATATAGTGGATGAAGGGGTGTCCTCATACTGCTGTATATATAGTGGATGAAGGGGTGTCCACTTACTGCTGTATATATAGTGGATGAAGGGGTGTCCTGTATATATAGTGGATGAAGGGGTGTCCTCATACTGCTGTATATATAGTGGATGAAGGGGTGTCCTCATACTGCTGTATATATAGTGGATGAAGGGGTGTCCTGTATATATAGTGGATGAAGGGGTGTCCTGTATATATAGTGGATGAAGGGGTGTCCTGTATATATAGTGGATGAAGGGGTGTCCACATACTGTTGTATATATAGTGGATGAAGGGGTGTCCTGTATATATAGTGGATGAAGGGGTGTCCTGTATATATAGTGGATGAAGGGGTGTCCTCATACTGCTGTTTATATAGTGGATGAAGGGGTGTCCTGTATATATAGTGGATGAAGGGGTGTCCTGTATATATAGTGGATGAAGGGGTGTCCTGTATATATAGTGGATGAAGGGGTGTCCTCATACTGCTGTATATATAGTGGATGAAGGGGTGTCCTGTATATATAGTGGATGAAGGGGTGTCCTGTATATATAGTGGATGAAGGGGTGTCCTCATACTGCTGTATATATAGTGGATGGAGGGGTGTCCACATACTGCTGTATATATAGTGGATGAAGGGGTGTCCTGTATATATAGTGGATGAAGGGGTGTCCTGTATATATAGTGGATGAAGGGGTGTCCTCATACTGCTGTATATATAGTGTATGAAGGGGTGTCCTGTATATATAGTGAATGAAGGGGTGTCCTGTATATATAGTGGATGAAGGGGTGTCCTCATACTGCTGTATATATAGTGGATGAAGGGGTGTCCTGTATATATAGTGGATGAAGGGGTGTCCTGTATATATAGTGAATGAAGGGGTGTCCTCATACTGCTGTATATATAGTGGATGAAGGGGTGTCCTGTATATATAGTGAATGAAGGGGTGTCCTGTATATATAGTGGATGAAGGGGTGTCCTCATACTGCTGTATATATAGTGGATGAAGGGGTGTCCACATACTGCTGTATATATAGTGGATGAAGGGGTGTCCTGTATATATAGTGGATGAAGGGGTGTCCTCATACTGCTGTATATATAGTGGATGAAGGGGTGTCCTCATACTGCTGTATATATAGTGAATGGAGGGGTGTCCACATACTGCTGTATATATAGTGGATGAAGGGGTGTCCTGTATATATAGTGGATGAAGGGGTGTCCTGTATATATAGTGGATGAAGGGGTGTCCTCATACTGCTGTAGATATAGTGGATGAAGGGGTGTCCTCATAATGCTGTATATATAGTGGATGAAGAGGTGTCCTCATACTGCTGTAGATATAGTGGATGAAGGGGTGTCCTCATACTGCTGTATATATAGTGGATGAAGGGGTGTCCTGTATATATAGTGGATGAAGGGGTGTCCTCATACTGCTGTATATATAGTGGATGAAGGGGTGTCCACATAATGCTGTATATATAGTGGATGAAGGGGTGTCCTGTATATATAGTGGATGAAGGGGTGTCCTGTATATATAGTGGATGAAGGGGTGTCCTGTATATATAGTGGATGAAGGGGTGTCCTGTATATATAGTGGATGAAGGGGTGTCCTGTATATATAGTGGATGAAGGGGTGTCCTCATACTGCTGTATATATAGTGGATGTAAATGTAAATGGATGAAGGGGTGTCCTGTATATATAGTGGATGAAGGGGTGTCCTCATACTGCTGTATATATAGTGGATGAAGGGGTGTCCTGTATATATAGTGGATGAAGGGGTGTCCTTTATATATAGTGGATGAAGGGGTGTCCTCATACTGCTGTATATATAGTGGATGAAGGTGTGTCCTGTATATATAGTGTATGAAGAGGTGTCCTGTATATATAGTGGATGAAGGGGTGTACTGTATATATAGTGGATGAAGGGGTGTCCTGTATATATAGTGGATGAAGGGGTGTCCACATACTGCTGTATATATAGTGGATGAAGGGGTGTCCTGTATATATAGTGTATGAAGAGGTGTCCTGTATATATAGTGGATGAAGGGGTGTCCTCATACTGCTGTATATATAGTGGATGAAGGGGTGTCCTGTATATATAGTGGATGAAGGGGTGTCCTCATACTGCTGTATATATAGTGGATGAAGGGGTGTCCTGTATATATAGTGGATGAAGGGGTGTCCTCATACTGCTGTATATATAGTGGATGAAGGGGTGTCCTGTATATATAGTGGATGAAGGGGTGTCCTGTATATATAGTGGATGAAGGGTTGTCCTGTATATATAGTGGATGAAGGGGTGTACTGTATATATAGTGGATGAAGGGGTGTCCACATACTGCTGTATATATAGTGGATGAAGGGGTGTCCTGTATATATAGTGGATGAAGGGGTGTCCACATACTGCTGTATATATAGTGGATGAAGGGGTGTCCTGTATATATAGTGGATGAAGGGGTGTCCTGTATATATAGTGGATGAAGGGGTGTCCACATACTGCTGTATATATAGTGGATGAAGGGTTGTCCTGTATATATAGTGGATGAAGGGGTGTCCTGTATATATAGTGGATGAAGGGGTTTCCTCATACTGCTGTATATATAGTGGATGAAGGGGTGTCCTGTATATATAGTGGATGAAGGGTTGTCCTGTATATATAGTGGATGAAGGGGTGTCCTGTATATATAGTGGATGAAGGGGTGTCCTCATACTGCTGTATATATAGTGGATGAAGGGGTGTCCTGTATATATAGTGGATGAAGGGGTGTCCTCATACTGCTGTATATATAGTGGATGAAGGGGTGTCCTGTATATATAGTGGATGAAGGGGTGTCCTGTATATATAGTGGATGAAGGGGTGTCCTCATACTGCTGTATATATAGTGGATGAAGGGTTGTCCTGTATATATAGTGGATGAAGGGGTGTCCTCATACTGCTGTATATATAGTGGATGAAGGGGTGTCCTGTATATATAGTGGATGAAGGGGTGTCCTGTATATATAGTGGATGAAGGGGTTTCCTCATACTGCTGTATATATAGTGGATGAAGGGGTGTCCTCATACTGCTGTATATATAGTGGATGAAGGGGTGTCCACATAATGCTGTATATATAGTGGATGAAGGGGTGTCCTGTATATATAGTGGATGAAGGGGTGTCCTGTATATATAGTGGATGAAGGGTGTCCTGTATATATAGTGGATGAAGGGTGTCCTGTATATATAGTGGATGAAGGGGTGTCCTGTATATATAGTGGATGAAGGGGTGTCCTCATACTGCTGTATATATAGTGGATGAAGGGGTGTCCTGTATATATAGTGGATGAAGGGGTGTCCTGTATATATAGTGGATGAAGGGTGTCCTGTATATATAGTGGATGAAGGGGTGTCCTGTATATATAGTGGATGAAGGGGTGTCCTGTATATATAGTGGATGAAGGGGTGTCCTCATACTGCTGTATATATAGTGGATGTAAATGTAAATGGATGAAGGGTGTCCTGTATATATAGTGGATGAAGGGGTGTCCTCATACTGCTGTATATATAGTGGATGAAGGGGTGTCCTGTATATATAGTGGATGAAGGGGTGTCCTTTATATATAGTGGATGAAGGGGTGTCCTCATACTGCTGTATATATAGTGGATGAAGGTGTGTCCTGTATATATAGTGTATGAAGAGGTGTCCTGTATATATAGTGGATGAAGGGGTGTACTGTATATATAGTGGATGAAGGGGTGTCCTGTATATATAGTGGATGAAGGGGTGTCCACATACTGCTGTATATATAGTGGATGAAGGGGTGTCCTGTATATATAGTGGATGAAGGGGTGTCCTGTATATATAGTGGATGAAGGGGTGTCCACATACTGCTGTATATATAGTGGATGAAGGGGTGTCCACATACTGCTGTATATATAGTGTAACTAACCCTGCACATCTACTCCCAGTATATAACCATGTTATTTTCTGCTGCCTATATACTGAATAGACATTATTTTACTAGTTATTTTTATTTGTTATTCACTGTGTATTTATTTACTGAGTCACTATTTTCATTGAGGAGAGAGGAGGGAGAAGGGGAAGTGAGAGAGAGGAGGGAGAAGGGGAAGTGAGAGAGAAAAGGGAGAAGGGGAAGTGAGAGAGAAGAGGGAGAAGGGGAAGTGAGAGAGAAGAGGGAGAAGGGGAAGTGAGAGAGAAGAGGGAGAAGGGGAAGTGAGAGAGAGGAGGGAGAAGGGGAAGTGAGAGAGAAGAGGGAGAAGGGGAAGTGAGAGAGGAGGGAGAAGGGGAAGTGAGAGAGAGGAGGGAGAAGGGGAAGTGAGAGAGAGGAGGGAGAGGGAGAGTGGGAGACAGAGAGAGGGAGAGACAGAGAAGGAGAGGGAGAAGTGGAAGTGGGAGAAAGAGAGAGAGGGAGAGACAGAGAAGGAGAGGGAGAGTGGGAGACAGAGAGAGAGAGGGAGAGTGGGAGACAGAGAGAGAAAGGGAGAGTGGGAGACAGAGAGAGAGAGGGAGAGTGGGAGACAGAGAGAGAGAGGGAGAGTGGGAGACAGAGAGAGGGGAGAGAGACAGAGAGAGGGGAGAAACAGAAATGAATTGAGCTGCACTTCCTAACCTTCTGCCAAATGCATGACCGTATTAGAGACACATATTTCACTCACATTACACAGATACACAAAGAATTAGAAAACAAATCCAATCTTGATAAACTCCCATATCTACTGGGTGAAATACCACAGTGTGACATCACAGCAGCAAGATTTATGAGAAGAACAGACACAATTGTAAATTCAACCCAAGTTTATGTTCATTTATTTTCCCTTTTGTACGTTAACTATTTGCACATCGTTACAACACTGTATAGGGTTAGTCCACCTGTAGACCTATATAGGAATACCTAGGATAGGATAAAGTAATCCTTCTCACCCCCCCCCCCCCCCTTAAATGATTTAGATGCACTATTGTAAAGTGGCTGTTCCACTGATGTCAGAAGGTGAATTCACCAATTTGTAAGTCGCTCTGGATAAGAGCGTCTGCTAAATGACTTAAATGTAAATGTAAATGTATATATACACACATGCTATCACGTTTGAAATGTCTTCATTCTTTTGGAACTTGTGTGAGTGTAATGTTTACTGTTCACTTTTCATTGTTTCATTCACTTTTGTTTATTAATTGGTTCACTTGATTTGGCAATGTTAACACATGTTTACCATGCCAATAAAGACCCTTGAATTGAATTGAGATGGGGATGTGGGAGAGGGGGAGAGACAGGGAGAGAGTGAGAGGAGAAGGGGAGAGGGAGAGTGGAGTGAGAGAGAGACAGATAGATGGAAATGGAGGGTGGAGAGACAGGGGAGAGGGAGAGGGAGAGAGAGACACAGGGGAGAGGGAGAAGGAGACAGAGAGAGACAGGGGTGAGGGAGAAAGAGACAGAGAGAGACATGGGAGAGGGAGAAAAGGAGAGACAGGGGGGAGAGGGAGAAGGAGACAGAGAGAGACAGGGGAGAGGGAGAAAGAGACAGAGCGAGACAGGGGAGAGGAGAGAAAGAGACAGACAGGGGAGAGGGAGAAAGAGACAGAGAGAGACAGAGAGACAGGGGAGATGGAGAAAGAGACAGCGAGAGACAGGGGGAGAGGGAGAAAGAGACAGAGAGAGAGAAAGAGACAGGAGAGGGAGAAAGAGACAGAGAGAGACAGAGAGACAGGGGAGATGGAGAAAGAGACAGAAAGAGACAGGGGAGAGGGAGAAAGAGACAGAGAGAGACAGGGGAGAGGGAGAAAGAGACAGAGAGACAGAGAGACAGGGGAGAGAGAGAGAGACAGAGAGAGACAGGGGAGATGGAGAAAGAGACAGACAGAGAGACAGGGGAGAGGGAGAAAGAGACAGAGAGAGACAGGGAGAGGGAGAAAGAGACAGAGAGAGACAGGGAGAGGGAGAAAGAGACAGAGAGAGACAGAGAGAGACAGGGGAGAGGGAGAAAGAGACAGGGAGAGAGACAGGGAGAGGGAGAAGGAGACAGAGAGAGACAGGGGAGAGGGAGAAAGAGACAGAGAGAGACAGGGGAGAGGGAGAAAGAGACAGAGAGAGACAGAGAGACAGGGAGAGGAGAAGAGAAAGAGACAGGGAGAGACAGGACAGGAGAGGGAGAGGGAAAGAGACAGAGAGAGACAGGGAGAGGGAGAAGGAGACAGAGAGAGACAGGGGGAGAGGGAGAAAGAGACAGAGAGAGACAGAGAGAGGGAGAGGGAAAAGAGACAGGGAGAGGAGAAGGAGACAGAGAGGACAGGGAGAGGGAGAAGAGACAGAGAGAGACAGGGGAGAGGGAGAAAGAGACAGAGAGACAGGGGTGAGAGGGAGAAAGAGACAGAGAGAGACAGAGAGACAGGGGAGATGGAGAAAGAGACAGCGAGAGACAGGGGAGAGGGAGAAAGAGACAGAGAGAGACAGGGAGAAAGAGAGAGACAGAGAAACAGAGACAGAGAGACAGAGACAGGGGAGATGGAGAAGAGACAAAGAGACAGGAGACAGAGAGAGACAGGGGAGAGGGAGAAAGAGACAGAGAGAGACAGGGGAGAGGGAGAAAGACAGACAGAGAGGAGAAACAGAGAGAGACAGGGGAGATGGAGAAAGAGACAGAGAGAGACAGGGGAGAGGGAGAAAGAGACAGAGAGAGAGGGGAGAGGGAGAAAGAGAGAGAGAGAGAGAGAGAGACAGAGGACAGGGGAGAGGGAGAAAGAGACAGAGGAGAGACAGGGGAGAGATGGAGAAAGAGACAGAGAGAGACAGGGGAGAGGGAGAAAGAGACAGAGACAGAGACAGGGGAGAGAAAGGAGAAAGAGACAGAGAGAGAAAGAGACAGACAGGGGGAGAGGGAGAAAGAGACAGAGAGAGACAGAGAGACAGGGAGAGATGGAGAAAGAGACAGAGAGAGACAGGGGAGAGGGAGAAAGAGACAGAGAGAGACAGGGGAGAGGGAGAAAGAGACAGAGAGAGACAGAGAGACAGGGGAGATGGAGAAAGAGACAGAAAGAGACAGGGGAGAGGGAGAAAGAGACAGAGAGAGACAGGGGAGAGGGAGAAAGAGACAGAGAGAGACAGAGAGACAGGGGAGATGAGGAGAAAGAGACAGAGAGAGACAGGGGAGAGAAAGGAGAGAAGAGACAGAGAGAGAAAGACAGGGAGACAGGGAGAAAAAGAGACAGAGAGAGACAGGGGAGAGGGAGAAAGAGACAGAGAGAGACAGGAGAGGGAGAAAGAGACAGAGAGACAGGGGAGATGGAGAAAGAGACAGAGAGAGACAGGGGAGAGGGAGAAAGAGACAGAGAGAGACAGGGGAGAGGGAGAAAGAGACAGAGAGAGACAGAGAGACAGGGGAGATGGAGAAAGAGACAGCGAGAGACAGGGGAGAGGGAGAAAGAGACAGAGAGAGAAAGAGACAGGGAGAGGGAGAAAAAGAGACAGAGAGAGACAGGGGGAGAGGGAGAAAGAGACAGAGAGAGACAGAGAGAGAGACAGGGAGAGGGAGAAAGAGACAGGGAGAGACAGAGAGAGACAGGGGAGAGGGAGAAAGAGACAGAGAGAGACAGGGGAGAGGGAGAAAGAGACAGAGAGAGACAGGGGAGAGGGAGAAAGAGACAGAGAGAGACAGAGAGACAGGGGAGATGGAGAAAGAGACAGCGAGAGACAGGGGAGAGGGAGAAAGAGACAGAGAGAGACAGGGGAGAGGGAGAAGGAGACAGAGAGAGACAGGGGTGAGGGAGAAAGAGACAGAGAGAGACAGAGAGAGACAGGGGAGAGGGAGAAAGAGACAGGGGAGAGGGAGAAGGAGACAGAGAGAGACAGGGGAGAGGGAGAAAGAGACAGAGCGAGACAGGGGAGAGGGAGAAAGAGACAGAGAGAGACAGGGGAGAGGGAGAAAGAGACAGGGGAGAGGGAGAAAGAGACAGAGAGAGACAGAGAGACAGGGGAGATGGAGAAAGAGACAGCGAGAGACAGGGGAGAGGGAGAAAGAGACAGAGAGAGACAGGGGAGAGGGAGAAAGAGACAGAGAGAGACAGGGGAGAGGGAGAAAGAGACAGAGAGAGACAGAGAGAGACAGGGGAGAGGGAGAAAGAGACAGGGAGAGACAGAGAGAGACAGGGGAGAGGGAGAAAGAGACAGAGAGAGACAGGGGAGAGGGAGAAAGAGACAGAGAGAGACAGGGGAGAGGGAGAAAGAGACAGAGAGAGACAGGGGAGAGGGAGAAAGAGACAGAGAGAGACAGAGAGAGACAGGGAGAGGGAGAAAGAGACAGAGAGAGACAGGGGAGAGGGAGAAAGAGACAGAGAGAGACAGGGGAGAGGGAGAAAGAGACAGAGAGAGACAGAGAGAGACTGGGGAGAGGGAGAAAGAGACAGAGAGAGACAGGGGGGAGGGAGAGGCTGGGTGACAGGAATTACCACCGGCCACAGTGAAGTGATGATCCTTGGTGCCAACCTGAGGCATGCTTCCCCCTAGCCCCCTAACCCCTAGCCCCCTAACCCCTAGCCCCCTAACCCCTAGCCCCCTAACCGTCTAGCAGCAGGCCACTGCACCTGCTCTAATGTACTCTGTATTGGAGTTTGTGATTGTGCTGCCTGGCAACCAGAAATCCCCTGTATGTCAGTATGTGGAGGGAAGAGAATGGCCGTTCTGATGAAGGCAGGGTGGGATGCAGCACAGGAGGGGAGGGTAACTGCAGTCCTCCAGGGTCGGACTATATCTGATAGTTGTCTCCTTTTGTCTGGTACTCAGTTAGCTAGAAGTGCCCACACCTGGTTACCCACTTGGTTGCCAAGGCCTGAATCCGATACGATGTGAAAGAAAGAATAGCACATTCTCAGGCTCTTGAAGGCTGAAGTTGGGATCATTCTATATAGGTCTACAGGTGGACTAAACCCTGTGTTGAAGGGTTCATTCTATATAGCTCTACAGGTGGACTAACCCTGGGTTGAAGGGTTTATTCTATATAGGTCTACAGGTGGACTAACCCTGGGTTGAAGGGTTTATTCTATATAGGTCTATAGGTGGACTAACCCTGGGTTGAAGGGCTCATTCTATATAGGTCTACAGGTGGACTAAACCCTGGGTTGAAGGGCTCATTCTATATAGGTCTACAGGTGGAATAACCCTGGGTTGAGGGGTTTATTCTATATAGGTCTACAGGTGGAATAACCCTGGGTTGAAGGGTTCATTCTATATAGGTCTACAGGTGGAATAACCCTGGGTTGAAGGGTTCATTCATATCTACAGTCATAAACATGTCATTATATGGGATCATACCACTGTCATAACATTATATGTCACAACAGGTCTATAGATAGGATCATTATCATTATAAACACCACATTAACCCATAGACTATGTGTCAACAGTATGTTTATGTTTAATATATATTTGTATTGACAAGGAGCACATTTCAGGAGCAGGACCAGACACCCTCTGTTTGACTGATGACTGACGTGAAGACATGTACGTGACAGACCTTCTTGGATTATATGATTGTGATGGTCGTAATGCTTCATGACAGTGTCGAAAAGTCTATTTTCTTAGTCCAAATAAAGTCACACAGGATGGTCCAGAGACAGAGAGAGAGAGACAGAGAGACAGAGAGACAGGGAGAGAGACAGGGAGAGAGAGACAGAGAGACAGAGAGACAGAGACACAGAGACACAGAGACAGGGAGAGAGACAGGGAGAGAGACAGGGAGACAGAGAGAGAGACAGACAGGGAGACAGACAGGGAGACAGGGAGAGAGAGACAGATTGAGAGAGAGACAGACAGACAGAGAGAGAGAGACAGACAGACAGAGAGAGACAGGGAGACAGGGAGACAGAGAGAGACAGCGAGACAGAGAGAGACAGAGAGAGAGAGAGAGAGAGACACAGAGAGACAGAGAGAGAGACAGACAGACAGACAGACAGACAGAGAGAGACAGGGAGACAGGGAGACAGAGAGAGAGACAGCGAGACAGAGAGAGACAGAGAGAGAGAGAGAGAGAGAGAGAGAGAGAGACAGAGAGACAGAGAGACAGAGAGAGAGACAGGGAGGGAGCGAGACAGGGAGACAGGGAGAGAGACGGGGAGACAGGGAGAGGAGAGAGACAGAGAGATGAGAGAGACAGAGAGACAGAGAGAGAGAGAGAGATGAGGGGAAGGCTTCAAATTAGATTGGGTGTTTCTATACTTAGAGGAGTGACCACATGTTGCACCTGTCACTTGGTTGTCAACACAAGACACATGACTACACAAACACAACCTCAAGCTAGCTGTCTCTACACTAATACAACACAACACCTAGCTAGCTGCCTCTACACTAACTCAACACCTAGCTAGCTGCCTCTACACTAACTCAACACCTAGCTAGCTGCCTCTACACTAACACAACACCGAGCTAGCTGCCTCTACACTAACACAACACCTAGCTAGCTGCCTCTACACTAACTCAACACCTAGCTAGCTGCCTCTACACTAACTCAACACCTAGCTAGCTGTCTCTACACTAACACAACACCGAGCTAGCTGCCTCTACATTAACACAACACAGAGCCAGCTGCCTCTTCACTAACACAACACCTAGCTAGCTGTCTCTACACTAACACAACACCTAGCTAGCTGTCTCTACACTAACACAACACCTAAGTGGATATTTAAGGTTGTAACTTATGAGCTTGCTTTGTAACGTTAACCCAAGGCAATCCAACACCGAAAGCCCGATGAATTTCAATATACTGTAAATATCTATGACTGCTGCAAACCAATTTACCAGGGCTGGGATTGGTGGAATTTCAGAGGTCAGGTTGTACTCTGAACCAATCAGATCAAAGGTCAAAGGGTTCAGACGGAGACGGTCTGCGAACTGGATTTGGTTGGAGACCGGCTGGGGGGGGGATTCCCCAAATGATCTCATAAATGTTGACCTGTCCGTTTAGAAAATGGTATTGAGTGTGGGTGAGGGGGAGGAGGAGGGGTGAGAAAGGATGATGGAGGAGAGGTGGGGGGGATGAGGGGTGAGGGGGAGGAGGGGTGAGAAAGGATGAGGCGAGGAGAGGTGGGGGGATGAGGGGTGAGGGGGAGGAGGGGGTGAGGGGGAGGGGGGTGAGAAAGGATGAGGGGTGAGGGGGAGGAGAGGTGAGGGGGAGGAGGGGTGAGGGGGAGGAGGGGTGAGGGGGGGGAGGAGGGGTGAGGGGGAGGAGGGGTGAGAAAGGATGAGGCGAGGAGAGGTGAGGGGGAGGAGGGGTGAGAAAGGATGAGGGGTGAGGGGGAGGAGGGGTGAGAAAGGATGAGGGGTGAGGGGGAGGAGGGGTGAGAAAGGATGAGGCGTGAGGGGGAGGAGGGGTGAGAAAGGATGAGGGGTGAGAAAGGATGAGGGGTGAGAAAGGATGAGGGGTGAGGGGGAGGAGGGGTGAGAAAGGATGAGGGGTGAGAAAGGATGAGGGGTGAGGGGGAGGAGACTCTGCAACATTCTCTTCCTCATTCTCTTCAGCAAATCTCTTGCCGCCATTTTCAATTGTTTAAAGATATTCCTCACCTCTCTGTCACTATAGCAGGGGTCTGGTCTGGTGAGGGCGCTCATGCTGTAGAGTATTCAAGATATTCCTCACCTGTCCATCACTATAGCAGGGGTCTGGTCTGGTGAGGGCTCTCATGCTGTAGAGTATTCAAGATATTTCTCACCTCTCTGTCACTATAGCAGGGGTCTGGTATGTGCAGTATGCCCTGTGCCACCCAGACAGTAGACTGTACCTTAATGCTGTGGTGACTGTCTTACTTTAGATAAAGCAATGAATCATCTGGACTGACTGTTGAGGGACAAGCGTCGCGTAACAGTAAGACATGGGGTGAGGTGAAGTAACCCCCATTAAACAACCCTCATTAAACAACCCCATTAAATAACCCCCATTAAATAACCCCATTAAACAACCCCATTAAACAACCCCCATTAAATAACCCCCATTAAACAACCCCCATTAAATAACCCCCATTAAACAACCCCCATTAAACAACCCCCATTAAATAACCCCAAATTAACAACCCCCAATGAACAACCCCAAATTAACAACCCCCAATGAACAACCCCAAATTAACAACCCCCAATGAACAATTCCCATTAA
Source organism: Oncorhynchus masou masou (assembly GCF_036934945.1). NCBI lineage: Eukaryota > Metazoa > Chordata > Actinopteri > Salmoniformes > Salmonidae > Oncorhynchus > Oncorhynchus masou. Next base: position 637,621 of record NW_027010914.1, on the reverse strand, counting down.
ATAGCACCCATTAAACAACCCCCATTAAACAACCCCCATTAAACAACCCCCATTAAATAACCCCAAATTAACAACCCCCAATGAACAACCCCAAATTAACAACCCCCAATGAACAACCCCAAATTAACAACCCCCAATGAACAACCCCCAATGAACAATTCCCATTAAATAGCACCCATTAAATAACACCCATTAAATAACCCCCATTACATGAATAACACTTGCAGATTTGCATTGCTAAGAAGATCAAAGAAGATCTAACAAGATGCCAAGATCAAATCAACGTGTATTTGTCAGGTGACCAGGATACAGCAGGTGTAAACAGCACAGTCAACACTGACTTGAAAACTATTCCTCAACAATATTCAATATCAAAATAGGAAATCAAATGAACAGTTTCATATCCAGAATATATACTCTCTCTCTCTCTCTATATATATAAAGACGTTACACTGTGAAGTTATCCCTGACCCGACACTGTCAAATCACCCTCGTCTAACCAAAGCTGTGGTCCAACAAGACCTGCTCAACACTACCAGAGCTTTACTGGAACAACAGGACCTGCTCAACACTACCAGAGTTATTCTGGAACAACAGGTCCTGCTCAACAATACCAGAGCTATTCTGGAACAACAGGATCTGCTCAACACTACCAGAGCTATTCTGGAACAACAGGACCTGCTCAACACTACCAGAGTTATTCTGGAACAACAGGACCTGCTCAACACTACCAGAGTTATTCTGGAACAACAGGACCTGCTCAACACTACCAGAGTTATTCTGGAACAACAGGACCTGCTCAACACTACCAGAGTTATTCTGGAACAACAGGACCTGCTCAACACTACCAGAGTTATTCTGGAACAACAGGACCTGCTCAACACTACCTGGAACAACATTCTGGAACAACAGGTCCTGCTCAACACTACCAGAGTTATTCTGGAACAACAGGACCTGCTCAACACTACCAGAGTTATTCTGGAACAACAGGTCCTGCTCAACACTACCAGAGTTATTCTGGAACAACAGGTCCTGCTCAACACTACCAGAGTTATTCTGGAACAACAGGACCTGCTCAACACTACCAGAGTTATTCTGGAACAACAGGACCTGCTCAACACTACCAGAGTTATTCTGGAACAACAGGTCCTGCTCAACACTACCAGAGTTATTCTGGAACAACAGGTCCTGCTCAACACTACCAGAGTAATTCTGGAACAACAGGACCTGCTCATCACTACCAGAGTTATTCTGGAACAACAGGACCTACTCAACACTACCAGAGTTATTCTGGAACAACAGGTCCTGCTCATCACTACCAGAGGTATTCTGGAACAACAGGACCTGCTCAACACTACCAGAGTTATTCTGGAACAACAGGTCCTGCTCATCACTACCAGAGTTATTCTGGAACAACAGGTCCTGGTCAACACTACCAGAGTTATTCTGGAACAACAGGACCTCCTCAACACATTCTGGAACAACAGGACCTGCTCAACACTACCAGAGTTATTCTGGAACAACAGGACCTGCTCAACACTACCAGAGTTATTCTGGAACAACAGGATGGAGGGAGGGAGGGAGTAAGGACGGAGGGAGGGTTTTTGTAAGCTACCTGAGATTCTCGTATGTCAATATTTTCTCTTCCAGGGCTGACACAGTCCACATACCCATCAGCCACCTCTCTGGGCTATGTGGAGGGTATAGCCCAGGACTGACACCTCTCTGGTCTCTGTGGAGGGTATAGCCCAGGACTGACACCTCTCTGGTCTCTGTGGAGGGTATAGCCCAGGACTGACACCTCTCTGGTCTCTGTGGAGGGTATAGCCCAGGACTGACACCTCTCTGGTCTCTGTGGAGGGTATAGCCCAGGACTGACACCTCTCTGGTCTCTGTGGAGGGTATAGCCCAGGACTGACACCTCTCTGGTCTCTGTGGAGGGTATAGCCCAGGACTGACACCTCTCTGGTCTCTGTGGAGGGTATAGCCCAGGACTGACACCTCTCTGGTCTCTGTGGAGGGTATAGCCCAGGACTGACACCTCTCTGGTCTCTGTGGATGGTATAGCCCAGGACTGACACCTCTCTGGTCTCTGTGGAGGGTATAGCCCAGGACTGACACCTCTCTGGTCTCTGTGGAGGGTATAGCCCAGGACTGACACCTCTCTGGTCTCTGTGGATGGTATAGCCCAGGACTGACACCTCTCTGGTCTCTGTGGAGGGTATAGCCCAGGACTGACACCTCTCTGGTCTCTGTGGAGGGTATAGCCCAGGACTGACACCTCTCTGGTCTCTGTGGATGGTATAGCCCAGGACTGACACCTCTCTGGTCTCTGTGGATGGTATAGCCCAGGACTGACACCTCTCTGGTCTCTGTGGATGGTATAGCCCAGGACTGACACCTCTCTGGTCTCTGTGGATGGTATAGCCCAGGACTGACACCTCTCTGGTCTCTGTGGATGGTATAGCCCAGGACTGACACCTCTCTGGTCTCTGTGGATGGTATAGCCCAGGACTGACACCTCCCTGGTCTCTGTGGAGGGTATAGCCCAGGACTGACACCTCTCTGGTCTCTGTGGATGGTATAGCCCAGGACTGACACCTCTCTGGTCTCTGTGGAGGGTATAGCCCAGGACTGACACCTCTCTGGTCTCTGTGGAGGGTATAGCCCAGGACTGACACCTCTCTGGTCTCTGTGGAGGGTATAGCCCAGGACTGACACCTCTCTGGTCTCTGTGGATGGTATAGCCCAGGACTGACACCTCTCTGGTCTCCGTGGATGGTATAGCCCAGGACTGACACCTCTCTGGTCTCTGTGGATGGTATAGCCCAGGACTGACACCTCTCTGGTCTCTGTGGATGGTATAGCCCAGGACTGACACCTCTCTGGTCTCTGTGGATGGTATAGCCCAGGACTGACACCTCTCTGGTCTCTGTGGATGGTATAGCCCAGGACTGACACCTCTCTGGTCTCTGTGGATGGTATAGCCCAGGACTGACACCTCTCTGGTCTCTGTGGATGGTATAGCCCAGGACTGACACCTCTCTGGTCTCTGTGGAGGGTATAGCCCAGGACTGACACCTCTCTGGTCTCTGTGGATGGCATAGCCCAGGACTGACACCTCTCTGGTCTCTGTGGATGGTATAGCCCAGGACTGACACCTCTCTGGTCTCTGTGGATGGTATAGCCCAGGACTGACACCTCTCTGGTCTCTGTGGATGGTATAGCCCAGGACTGACACCTCTCTGGTCTCTGTGGATGGTATAGCCCAGGACTGACACCTCTCTGGTCTCTGTGGATGGTATAGCCCAGGACTGACACCTCTCTGGTCTCTGTGTATGGTATAGCCCAGGACTGACACCTCTCTGGTCTCTGTGGAGGGTATAGCCCAGGACTGACACCTCCCTGGTCTCCGTGGATGGTATAGCCCAGGACTGACATCTCTCTGGTCTCTGTGGATGGTATAGCCCAGGACTGACACCTCTCTGGTCTCTGTGGAGGGTATAGCCCAGGACTGACACCTCCCTGGTCTCTGTGGATGGTATAGCCCAGGACTGACACCTCTCTGGTCTCTGTGGAGGGTATAGCCCAGGACTGACACCTCTCTGGTCTCTGTGGATGGTATAGCCCAGGACTGACACCTCCCTGGTCTCTGTGGAGGGTATAGCCCAGGACTGACACCTCTCTGGTCTCTGTGGAGGGTATAGCCCAGGACTGACACCTCTCTGGTCTCTGTGGAGGGTATAGCCCAGGACTGACACCTCTCTGGTCTCTGTGGATGGTATAGCCCAGGACTGACACCTCTCTGGTCTCTGTGGAGGGTATAGCCCAGGACTGACACCTCTCTGGTCTCTGTGGATGGTATAGCCCAGGACTGACACCTCTCTGGTCTCCGTGGATGGTATAGCCCAGGACTGACACCTCTCTGGTCTCTGTGGAGGGTATAGCCCAGGACTGACACCTCTCTGGTCTCTGTGGATGGTATAGCCCAGGACTGACACCTCTCTGGTCTCCGTGGATGGTATAGCCCAGGACTGACACCTCTCTGGTCTCTGTGGATGGTATAGCCCAGGACTGACACCTCTCTGGTCTCCGTGGATGGTATAGCCCAGGACTGACACCTCTCTGGTCTCTGTGGAGGGTATAGCCCAGGACTGACATCTCTCTGGTCTCTGTGGAGGGTATAGCCCAGGACTGACACCTCTCTGGTCTCTGTGGAGGGTATAGCCCAGGACTGACACCTCTCTGGTCTCTGTGGAGGGTATAGCCCAGGACTGACACCTCTCTGGTCTCTGTGGATGGTATAGCCCAGGACTGACACCTCTCTGGTCTCTGTGGAGGGTATAGCCCAGGACTGACACCTCTCTGGTCTCTGTGGATGGTATAGCCCAGGACTGACACCTCTCTGGTCTCTGTGGATGGTATAGCCCAGGACTGACACCTCTCTGGTCTCTGTGGATGGTATAGCCCGCATGGCAGGCGGTTGGCATCGCTCTCTGATGAGGGAATGGTGTGAGAACAGGCGCTACAGTAAGGCCTCGAACATGTTACAGCCTGGGAGCTGCCTGGACATTGTTCTCTCTCCCTGTGTGTGTGTGTGTGTGTGTGTGTGTGTGTGTGTGTGTGTGTGTGTGTGTGTGTGTGTGTGTGTGTGTGTGTGTGTGTGTGTGTGTGTATGCTCACGGGGTCAGTTCAGAATAAAAAAAACAGGATAAATACAAGTGTTTATCCCAAATGCACTATGAGGAAGAGAAACTCTTTACCTTAACACATGGATCATGATCCAAACGCTGACTGTGATCCAGAGTGTGAATTATACCGTGGAATCTGGAGGCGAGACTCTAAAAATCAATAATAATTATGGGCCTAGTAGTAAAGACGTAATTGAACTGTAAAAAAAAAAATGGCTTCCATTTTGTTGTGACATGAAACACAACCAGTCACCATGTTTTTCATCTGATCACGTGACGCAGTTACCTGCGTATACAGCACAGTCACAGTTTCTGTTAAAATAAATATTTTTTAAAGTCAGACATGTTTGACTGTAACGATCGTCGTACGGAATGGACCAAGGTGCAGCGTGGTGAGCGTACATTTCTCTTTATTATAAATGTCGCTAAAAAACAACAACAACAACGACGACGACCGTGAAGCTGACTAGGGCTATAGTGCCACTAACAATGACAACTACCCACAAAAACAACCGTGAAGCTGACTAGGGCTACAGTGCCACTAACAAAGACAACTACCCACAAAAACAACCGTGAAGCTGACTAGGGCTATAGTGCCACTAACAATGACAACTACCCACAAAAACAACCGTGAAGCTGACTAGGGCTATAGTGCCACTAACAATGACAACTACCCACAAAAACAACCGTGAAGCTGACTAGGCTATAGTGCCACTAACAAAGACAACTACCCACAAAAACAACCGTGAAGCTGACTATGGCTATAGTGCCACTAACAAAGACAACTACCCACAAAAACAACCGTGAAGCTGACTAGGGCTATAGTGCCACTAACAAAGACAACTACCCACAAAAACCAAAAGGAAAAAAGGCTGCCTAAGTATGATCCCCAATCAGAGACAACGATAGACAGCTGTCCCTGATTGAGAACCACACCCAAAACAGAAAACATAGCAATAAAGAAACTAGAATGCCCACCTTAGTCACACCCTGGCCTATACCCAAAACTAGAGAATAAAAGCCTCTCTATGGCCAGGGCGTGACATTGACATTAGAGAAGCTTCCATTAAAAGGAAAGCGTCCGAGTGATATTAGATATAGATATCTCTGAATCCATGACGTGGCGAAGGTTGTAAATCCATAACACATAGTTCTCAGCAACAGGCTTCGGTCAATAAGGTCATTAATAAGGCTACACTGTAATCTACCTGTACGAATCCCACAACCTTCTGATGATCAATTTCCTTCAACCAATCAGCAGTCATTTGTGTCAGTGCAGTACATGACGAGTGCCCTTCACCATATGAAAATCTGTTGTTCATTTGTTTACAGAGAAATAGCATTGTATTTGGTCAAACGCCATGTTTTTTTCAACAGTTAAGAGCTTGCAGCAAGCTGATTGGTCTGCTGTTAGAACCAGTAAAGGCTGCTTTACCACTCTAGGGTAGTGGAATGACTTTGGCTATAGGCTATGGACTGGCTATAGAGTCAGCTACCATTCTCAGTAGGAGTGGCTATAGAGTCAGCTACCATCCTCAATAGGAGTGGCTATAGAGTCAGCTACCATCCTCAGTAGGAGTGGCTATAGAGTCCGTAGGAGTGGCTATAGAGTCAGCTACCATCCTCAGTAGGAGGGACTATAGAGTCAGCTACCATCCTCAGTAGGAGTGGCTATAGAGTCCGTAGGAGTGGCTATAGAGTCAGCTACCATCCTCAGTAGGAGGGACTATAGAGTCAGCTACCATCCTCAGTAGGAGTGGCTATAGAGTCAGCTACCATCCTCAGTAGGAGTGGCTATAGAGTCAGCTACCATCCTCAGTAGGAGTGGCTATAGAGTCAGTAGGAGTGGCTATAGAGTCAGTAGGAGTGGCTATAGAGTCAGCTACCATCCTCAGTAGGAGTGGCTATAGAGTCAACTACCATCCTCAGTAGGAGTGGCTATAGAGTCAGCTACCATCCTCAGTAGGAGTGGCTATAGAGTCAGCTACCATCCTCAGTAGGAGTGGCTATAGAGTCAGCTACCATCCTCAGTAGGAGTGGCTATAGAGTCAGCTACCATCCTCAGTAAGAGTGGCTATAGAGTCAGCTACCATCCTCAGTAGGAGTGGCTATAGAGTCAACTACCATCCTCAGTAGGAGTGGCTATAGAGTCAGTAGGAGTGGCTATAGAGTCAGCTACCATCCTCAGTAGGAGTGGCTATAGAGTCAACTACCATCCTCAGTAGGAGTGGCTATAGAGTCAGTAGGAGTGGCTATAGAGTCAGCTACCATCCTCAGTAGGAGTGGCTATAGAGTCAGCTACCATCCTCAGTAGGAGTGGCTATAGAGTCAGCTACCATCCTCAGTAAGAGTGGCTATAGAGTCAGCTACCATCCTCAGTAGGAGTGGCTATAGAGTCAGCTACCATCCTCAGTAGGAGTGGCTATAGAGTCAGCTACCATCCTCAGTAGGAGTGGCTATAGAGTCAGCTACCATCCTCAGTAGGAGTGGCTATAGAGTCAGTAGGAGTGGCTATAGAGTCAGCTACCATCCTCAGTAGGAGTGGCTATAGAGTCAGCTACCATCCTCAGTAGGAGGGGCTATAGAGTCAGCTACCATCCTCAGTAGGAGTGGCTATAGAGTCAGCTACCATCCTCAGTAGGAGTGGCTATAGAGTCAGCCACCATCCTCAGTAGGAGTGGCTATAGAGTCAGCTTCCATCCTCAGTAGGAGTGGCTATAGAGTCAGCTACCATCCTCAGTAGGAGTGGCTATAGAGTCAGCTACCATCCTCAGTAGGACTGGCTATAGAGTCAGCTACCATCCTCAATAGGAGTGGGTATAGAGTCAGCTACCATCCTCAGTAGGAGTGGGTATAGAGTCAGCTACCATCCTCAATAGGAGTGGGTATAGAGTCAGCTACCATCCTCAGTAGGAGTGGGTATAGAGTCAGTAGGAGTGGCTATAGAGTCAGCTACCATCCTCAGTAGGAGGGCTATAGAGTCAGCTTCCATCCTCAGTAGGAGTGGCTATAGAGTCAGCTACCATCCTCAGTAGGAGTGGCTATAGAGTCAGCTACCATCCTCAGTAGGAGTGGCTAAAGAGTCAGTAGGAGTGGCTATAGAGTCAGTAGGAGTGGCTATAGAGTCAGCTACCATCCTCAGTAAGAGTGGCTATAGAGTCAGTAGGAGTGGCTATAGAGTCAGCTACCATCCTCAGTAGGAGTGGCTATAGAGTCAGTAGGAGGGGCTATAGAGTCAGCTACCATCCTCAGTAGGAGTGGATATAGAGTCAGCTACCATCCTCAGTAGGAGTGGCTATAGAGTCAGCTACCATCCTCAGTAGGACTGGCTATAGAGTCAGCTACCATCCTCAATAGGAGTGGCTATAGAGTCAGCTACCATCCTCAGTAGGAGTGGCTATAGAGTCCGTAGGAGTGGCTATAGAGTCAGCTACCATCCTCAGTAGGAGGGACTATAGAGTCAGCCACCATCCTCAGTAGGAGGGACTATAGAGTCAGCTACCATCCTCAGTAGGAGTGGCTATAGAGTCAGCTACCATCCTCAGTAGGAGTGGCTATAGAGTCAGTAGGAGTGGCTATAGAGTCAGCTACCATCCTCAGTAAGAGTGGCTATAGAGTCAGTAGGAGTGGCTATAGAGTCAGCTACCATCCTCAGTAGGAGTGGCTATAGAGTCAACTACCATCCTCAGTAGGAGTGGCTATAGAGTCAGTAGGAGTGGCTATAGAGTCAGTAGGAGTGGCTATAGAGTCAGCTAACATCCTCAGTAGGAGTGGCTATAGAGTCAGCTACCATCCTCAATAGGAGTGGCTATAGAGTCAGCTACCATCCTCAGTAGGAGTGGCTATAGAGTCAGCTACCATCCTCAGTAGGAGTGGCTATAGAGTCAGCTACCATCCTCAGTAGGAGTGGCTATAGAGTCAGCCACCATCCTCAGTAGGAGTGGCTATAGAGTCAGCTACCATCCTCAGTAGGAGGGACTATAGAGTCAGCCACCATCCTCAGTAGGAGTGGCTATAGAGTCAGCCACCATCCTCAGTAGGAGTGGCTATAGAGTCAGCCACCATCCTCAGTAGGAGTGGCTATAGAGTCAGCTACCATCCTCAGTAGGAGTGGCTATAGAGTCAGCTACCATCCTCAGTAGGAGTGGCTATAGAGTCAGCTACCATCCTCAGTAGGAGTGGCTATAGAGTCAGCTACCATCCTCAGTAGGAGTGACTATAGAGTCAGTAGGAGTGGCTATAGAGTCAGCTACCATCCTCAGTAGGAGTGGCTATAGAGTCAGCTACCATCCTCAGTAGGAGTGGCTATAGAGTCAGCTACCATCCTCAGTAGGAGTGACTATAGAGTCAGTAGGAGTGGCTATAGAGTCAGCTACCATCCTCAGTAGGAGTGGCTATAGAGTCAGCTACCATCCTCAGTAGGAGTGGCTATAGAGTCAGCTACCATCCTCAGTAGGAGTGGCTATAGAGTCAGCCACCATCCTCAGTAGGAGTGGCTATAGAGTCAGCTTCCATCCTCAGTAGGAGTGGCTATAGAGTCAGCTACCATCCTCAGTAGGAGTGGCTATAGAGTCAGCTACCATCCTCAGTAGGACTGGCTATAGAGTCAGCTACCATCCTCAATAGGAGTGGGTATAGAGTCAGCTACCATCCTCAGTAGGAGTGGGTATAGAGTCAGCTACCATCCTCAATAGGAGTGGGTATAGAGTCAGCTACCATCCTCAGTAGGAGTGGGTATAGAGTCAGTAGGAGTGGCTATAGAGTCAGCTACCATCCTCAGTAGGAGGGGCTATAGAGTCAGCTTCCATCCTCAGTAGGAGTGGCTATAGAGTCAGCTACCATCCTCAGTAGGAGTGGCTATAGAGTCAGCTACCATCCTCAGTAGGAGTGGCTATAGAGTCAGTAGGAGTGGCTATAGAGTCAGTAGGAGTGGCTATAGAGTCAGCTACCATCCTCAGTAAGAGTGGCTATAGAGTCAGTAGGAGTGGCTATAGAGTCAGCTACCATCCTCAGTAGGAGTGGCTATAGAGTCAGTAGGAGGGGCTATAGAGTCAGCTACCATCCTCAGTAGGAGTGGATATAGAGTCAGCTACCATCCTCAGTAGGAGTGGCTATAGAGTCAGCTACCATCCTCAGTAGGACTGGCTATAGAGTCAGCTACCATCCTCAATAGGAGTGGCTATAGAGTCAGCTACCATCCTCAGTAGGAGTGGCTATAGAGTCCGTAGGGAGTGGCTATAGAGTCAGCTACCATCCTCAGTAGGAGGGACTATAGAGTCAGCCACCATCCTCAGTAGGAGGGACTATAGAGTCAGCTACCATCCTCAGTAGGAGTGGCTATAGAGTCAGCTACCATCCTCAGTAGGAGTGGCTATAGAGTCAGTAGGAGTGGCTATAGAGTCAGCTACCATCCTCAGTAAGAGTGGCTATAGAGTCAGTAGGAGTGGCTATAGAGTCAGCTACCATCCTCAGTAGGAGTGGCTATAGAGTCAACTACCATCCTCAGTAGGAGTGGCTATAGAGTCAGTAGGAGTGGCTATAGAGTCAGTAGGAGTGGCTATAGAGTCAGCTAACATCCTCAGTAGGAGTGGCTATAGAGTCAGCTACCATCCTCAATAGGAGTGGCTATAGAGTCAGCTACCATCCTCAGTAGGAGTGGCTATAGAGTCAGCTACCATCCTCAGTAGGAGTGGCTATAGAGTCAGCTACCATCCTCAGTAGGAGTGGCTATAGAGTCAGCCACCATCCTCAGTAGGAGTGGCTATAGAGTCAGCTACCATCCTCAGTAGGAGGGACTATAGAGTCAGCCACCATCCTCAGTAGGAGTGGCTATAGAGTCAGCCACCATCCTCAGTAGGAGTGGCTATAGAGTCAGCCACCATCCTCAGTAGGAGTGGCTATAGAGTCAGCTACCATCCTCAGTAGGAGTGGCTATAGAGTCAGCTACCATCCTCAGTAGGAGTGGCTATAGAGTCAGCTACCATCCTCAGTAGGAGTGGCTATAGAGTCAGCTACCATCCTCAGTAGGAGTGACTATAGAGTCAGTAGGAGTGGCTATAGAGTCAGCTACCATCCTCAGTAGGAGTGGCTATAGAGTCAGCTACCATCCTCAGTAGGAGTGGCTATAGAGTCAGCTACCATCCTCAGTAGGAGTGACTATAGAGTCAGTAGGAGTGGCTATAGAGTCAGCTACCATCCTCAGTAGGAGTGGCTATAGAGTCAGCTACCATCCTCAGTAGGAGTGACTATAGAGTCAGTAGGAGTGGCTATAGAGTCAGATACCATCCTCAGTAGGAGTGGCTATAGAGTCAGCTACCATCCTCAGTAGGAGTGGCTATAGAGTCAGCTACCATCCTCAGTAGGAGTGGCTATAGAGTCAGCTACCATCCTCAGTAGGAGTGGCTATAGAGTCAGCTACCATCCTCAGTAGGACTGGCTATAGAGTCAGCTACCATCCTCAATAGGAGTGGCTATAGAGTCAGTAGGAGTGGCTATAGAGTCAGCTACCATCCTCAGTAGGAGTGGCTATAGAGTCAGCTCCATCCTCAGTAGGAGTGGCTATAGAGTCAGCTACCATCCTCAGTAGGACTGGCTATAGAGTCAGCTACCATCCTCAATAGGAGTGGCTATAGAGTCAGTAGGAGTGGCTATAGAGTCAGCTACCATCCTCAGTAGGAGTGGCTATAGAGTCAGATACCATCCTCAGTAGGAGTGACTATAGAGTCAGCTACCATCCTCAGTAGGAGTGGCTATAGAGTCAGCTACCATCCTCAGTAGGAGTGGCTATAGAGTCAGCTACCATCCTCAGTAGGAGTGGCTATAGAGTCAGCTACCATCCTCAGTAGGAGTGGCTATAGAGTCAGCTACCATCCTCAGTAGGAGTGGCTATAGAGTCAGCTAACATCCTCAGTAGGAGTGGCTATAGAGTCAGCTCCCATCCTCAGTAGGAGTGGCTATAGAGTCAGCTACCATCCTCAGTAGGACTGGCTATAGAGTCAGCTACCATCCTCAATAGGAGTGGCTATAGAGTCAGTAGGAGTGGCTATAGAGTCAGCTACCATCCTCAGTAGGAGTGGCTATAGAGTCAGCTCCCATCCTCAGTAGGAGTGGCTATAGAGTCAGCTACCATCCTCAGTAGGACTGGCTATAGAGTCAGCTACCATCCTCAATAGGAGTGGCTATAGAGTCAGTAGGAGTGGCTATAGAGTCAGCTACCATCCTCAGTAGGAGTGGCTATAGAGTCAGCTACCATCCTCAGTAGGAGTGGCTATAGAGTCAGCTACCATCCTCAGTAGGAGTGGCTATAGAGTCAGCTACCATCCTCAGTAGGAGTGGCTATAGAGTCAGCTACCATCCTCAGTAGGAGTGGCTATAGAGTCAGCTACCATCCTCAGTAGGAGTGGCTATAGAGTCAGCTACCATCCTCAGTAGGAGTGGCTATAGAGTCAGCTACCATCCTCAGTAGGAGTGGCTATAGAGTCAGCTACCATCCTCAGTAGGAGTGGCTATAGAGTCAGCTACCATCCTCAGTAGGAGTGGCTATAGAGTCAGTAGGAGTGGCTATAGAGTCAGCTACCATCCTCAGTAGGAGTGGCTATAGAGTCAGCTACCATCCTCAGTAGGAGTGGCTATAGAGTCAGCTACCATCCTCAGTAGGAGTGACTATAGAGTCAGTAGGAGTGGCTATAGAGTCAGCTACCATCCTCAGTAGGAGTGGCTATAGAGTCAGCTACCATCCTCAGTAGGAGTGGCTATAGAGTCAGCTACCATCCTCAGTAAGAGTGGCTATAGAGTCAGCTACCATCCTCAATAGGAGTGGCTATAGAGTCAGCTACCATCCTCAGTAGGAGTGGCTATACAGTCAGCTACCATCCTCAGTAGGAGTGGCTATAGAGTCAGCTACCATCCTCAGTAAGAGTGGCTATAGAGTCAGTAGGAGTGGCTATAGAGTCAGCTACCATCCTCAGTAGGAGTGGCTATAGAGTCAGCTACCATCCTCAGTAGGAGTGACTATAGAGTCAGCTACCATCCTCAGTAGGAGTGGCTATAGAGTCAGATACCATCCTCAGTAGGACTGGCTATAGAGTCAGCTACCATCCTCAGTAGGACTGGCTATAGAGTCAGTAGGAGTGGCTATAGAGTCAGCTACCATCCTCAGTAGGAGTGGCTATAGAGTCAGCTACCATCCTCAGTAGGAGTGGCTATAGAGTCAGATACCATCCTCAGTAGGACTGGCTATAGAGTCAGCTACCATCCTCAGTAGGACTGGCTATAGAGTCAGTAGGAGTGGCTATAGAGTCAGCTACCATCCTCAGTAGGAGTGGCTATAGAGTCAACTACCATCCTCAGTAGGAGTGGCTATAGAGTCAGATACCATCCTCAGTAGGAGTGGCTATAGAGTCAGCTACCATCCTCAGTAGGACTGGCTATAGAGTCAGTAGGAGTGGCTATAGAGTCAGCTACCATCCTCAGTAGGAGTGGCTATAGAGTCAGTAGGAGTGGCTATAGAGTCAGCTACCATCCTCAGTAGGAGTGGCTATAGAGTCAGCTACCATCCTCAGTAGGAGTGGCTATAGAGTCAGATACCATCCTCAGTAGGAGTGGCTATAGAGTCAGCTACCATCCTCAGTAGGACTGGCTATAGAGTCAGTAGGAGTGGCTATAGAGTCAGCTACCATCCTCAGTAGGAGTGGCTATAGAGTCAACTACCATCCTCAGTAGGAGTGGCTATAGAGACAGTAGGAGTGGCTATAGAGTCAGCTACCATCCTCAGTAGGAGTGGCTATAGAGTCAGCTACCATCCTCAGTAGGAGTGGCTATAGAGTCAACTACCATCCTCAGTAGGAGTGGCTATAGAGACAGTAGGAGTGGCTATAGAGTCAGCTACCATCCTCAGTAGGAGTGGCTATAGAGTCAGCTACCATCCTCAGTAGGAGTGGCTATAGAGTCAGTTACCATCCTCAGTAGGAGGGGCTATAGAGTCAGTAGGAGTGGCTATAGAGTCAGCTACCATCCTCAGTAGGAGTGGCTATAGAGTCAACTACCATCCTCAGTAGGAGTGGGTATAGAGTCAGCTACCATCCTCAGTAGGAGTGGCTATAGAGTCAGCCACCATCCTCAGTAGGAGTGGCTATAGAGTCAGCTACCATCCTCAGTAGGACTGGCTATAGAGTCAGCTACCATCCTCAGTAGGACTGGCTATAGAGTCAGCCACCATCCTCAGTAGGAGTGGCTATAGAGTCAGCTACCATCCTCAGTAGGACTGGCTATAGAGTCAGCTACCATCCTCAGTAGGACTGGCTATAGAGTCAGCTACCATCCTCAGTAGGAGTGGCTATAGAGTCAGCCACCATCCTCAGTAGGAGTGGCTATAGAGTCAGATACCATCCTCAGTAGGACTGGCTATAGAGTCAGTAGGAGTGGCTATAGAGTCAGCTACCATCCTCAGTAGGAGTGGCTATAGAGTCAGCTACCATCCTCAGTAGGAGTGGCTATAGAGTCAGCTACCATCCTCAGTAGGACTGGCTATAGAGTCAGCTACCATCCTCAGTAGGAGTGGCTATAGAGTCAGCTACCATCCTCAGTAGGAGTGGCTATAGAGTCAGCTACCATCCTCAGTAGGAGTGGCTATAGAGTCAGCTACCATCCTCAGTAGGAGTGGCTATAGAGTCAGTAGGAGTGGCTATAGAGTCAGCTACCATCCTCAGTAGGAGTGGCTATAGAGTCAGCTACCATCCTCAGTAGGAGTGGCTATAGAGTCAGCTACCATCCTCAGTAGGACTGGCTATAGAGTCAGCTACCATCCTCAATAGGACTGGCTATAGAGTCAGCTACCATCCTCAGTAGGAGTGGCTATAGAGTCAGTAGGAGTGGCTATAGAGTCAGCTACCATCCTCAGTAGGACTGGCTATAGAGTCAGCTACCATCCTCAATAGGACTGGCTATAGAGTCATCTACCATCCTCAGTAGGAGTGGCTATAGAGTCAGCTACCATCCTCAGTAGGAGTGGCTATAGAGTCAGTAGGAGTGGCTATAGAGTCAGCTACCATCCTCAGTAGGAGTGGCTATAGAGTCAACTACCATCCTCAGTAGGAGTGGCTATAGAGTCAGTAGGAGTGGCTATAGAGTCAGCTACCATCCTCAGTAGGAGTGGCTATAGAGTCAGCTACCATCCTCAGTAGGAGTGGCTATAGAGTCAGCTACCATCCTCAGTAGGAGTGGCTATAGAGTCAGCTACCATCCTCAATAGGAGTGGCTATAGAGTCAGCTACCATCCTCAGTAGGAGTGGCTATAGAGTCAGTAGGAGTGGCTATAGAGTCAGCCACCATCCTCAGTAGGAGTGACTATAGAGTCAGTAGGAGTGGCTATAGAGTCAGCTACCATCCTCAGTAGGAGTGGCTATAGAGTCAGTAGGAGTGGCTATAGAGTCAGCTACCATCCTCAGTAGGAGTGGCTATAGAGTCAGTAGGAGTGGCTATAGAGTCAGCTACCATCCTCAGTAGGACTGGCTATAGAGTCAGCTACCATCCTCAGTAGGAGTGACTATAGAGTCAGTAGGAGTGGCTATAGAGTCAGCCACCATCCTCAGTAGGAGGGGCTATAGAGTCAGCTACCATCCTCAGTAGGAGTGGCTATAGAGTCAGATACCATCCTCAGTAGGAGTGGCTATAGAGTCAGCTACCATCCTCAGTAGGAGTGGCTATAGAGTCAGCTACCATCCTCAGTAGGAGTGGCTATAGTCAGCTTCCATCCTCAGTAGGAGTGGCTATAGAGTCAGCTACCATCCTCAGTAGGACTGGCTATAGAGTCAGCTACCATCCTCAGTAGGAGTGGCTATAGAGTCAGCTACCATCCTCAGTAGGAGTGGCTATAGAGTCAGCCACCATCCTCAGTAGGAGTGGCTATAGAGTCAGCTACCATCCTCAGTAGGAGTGGCTATAGAGTCAGCTACCATCCTCAGTAGGACTGGCTATAGAGTCAGCTACCATCCTCAGTAGGAGTGGCTATAGAGTCAGCTTCCATCCTCAGTAGGAGTGGCTATAGAGTCAGCTACCATCCTCAGTAGGAGTGGCTATAGAGTCAGCTACCATCCTCAGTAGGAGTGGCTATAGAGTCAGCTACCATCCTCAGTAGGAGTGGCTATAGAGTCAGTAGGAGTGGCTATAGAGTCAGCTACCATCCTCAGTAGGAGTGGCTATAGAGTCAGCTACCATCCTCAGTAGGAGTGGCTATAGAGTCAGCTACCATCCTCAGTAGGAGTGGCTATAGAGTCAGTAGGAGTGGCTATAGAGTCAGCTACCATCCTCAGTAGGAGTGGCTATAGAGTCAGTAGGAGTGGCTATAGAGTCAGTAGGAGGGGCTATAGAGTCAGTAGGAGGGGCTATAGAGTCAGTAGGAGGGGCTATAGAGTCAGTAGGAGGGGCTATAGAGTCAGCTACCATCCTCAGTAGCCTTCCATCTAAGTGGTCAATGCCAGGAGGTTTGTCATTATTGATCTATAACAAAACAAATCCCACTGTCCCACACTAACTTTACAACATTCAAACTTGCTTTTCTTTCATCATTATTTTTGTTATGCATGAGATGTAAGATGGCTCACTGTTCATTGATGGTATATCTCACTGGTCACCATAGCAGCACCAACCCATAGCACGCGCTCCAGCAGGTATATCTCACTGGTCACCATAGCAACACCCACCCATAGCACGCGCTCCAGCAGGTATATCTCACTGGTCACCATAGCAGCACCCACCCATAGCACGCGCTCCAGCAGGTATATCTCACTGGTCACCACAGCAGCACCCACCCATAGCACGCGCTCCAGCAGGTATATCTCACTGGTCACCACAGCAGCACCCACCCATAGCACGCGCTCCAGCAGGTATATCTCACTGGTTACCATAGCAGCACCCACCCATAGCACGCGCTCCAGCAGGTATATCTCACTGGTCACCATAGCAGCACCAACCCATAGCATGCGCTCCAGCAAGTATATCTCACTGGTCACCATAGCAGCACCCACCCATAGCACGCGCTCCAGCAGGTATATCTCACTGGTCACCATAGCAGCACCAACCCATAGCACGCGCTCCAGCAGGTATATCTCACTGGTCACCATAGCAGCACCCACCCATAGCACGCGCTCCAGCAGGTATATCTCACTGGTCACCACAGCAGCACCCACCCATAGCACGCGCTCCAGCAGGTATATCTCACTGGTCACCACAGCAGCACCCACCCATAGCACGCGCTCCAGCAGGTATATCTCGCTGGTCACCACAGTGTTTAATTGCTATATTGTATTTACTTTGCCACCATGGCCTATTTACTGCCTTACCTCCCTTATCTTACCTCATTTGCACACACTGTATATAGACTTTTCTACTGTGTTATTGATTGTATGTTTGTTTACTCCATGTGTAACTCTGTGTTGTTGTTTGTGTCAAACTGCTTTGCTTTATCTTGACCAGGTCGCAGTTGTAAATGATAACTTGTTCTCAACTGGCCTACCTGGTTAAATAAAGGTGTTCTCAACTGGTCTACCTGGTTAAATAAAGGTGTTCTTAACTAGCCTACCTGGTTAAATAAAGGTGTTCTCAACTGGCCTCCCTGGTTAAATAAAGGTGTTCTTAACTAGCCTACCTGGTTAAATAAAGGTGTTCTCAACTGGCCTACCTGGTTAAATAAAGGTGTTCTCAACTGGCCTACCTGGTTAAATAAAGGTGTTCTCAACTGGTCTACCTGGTTAAATAAAGGTGTTCTTAACTAGCCTACCTGGTTAAATAAAGGTGTTCTCAACTGGCCTCCCTGGTTAAATAAAGGTGTTCTTAACTAGCCTACCTGGTTAAATAAAGGTGTTCTCAACTGGCCTACCTGGTTAAATAAAGGTGTTCTCAACTGGCCTACCTGGTTAAATAAAGGTGTTCTCAACTGGTCTACCTGGTTAAATAAATGTGTTCTCAACTGACCTACCTGGTTAAATAAAGGTGTTCTCAACTAGCCTAACAGGTTAAATAAAGGTGTTCTCAACTAGCCTACCTGGTTAAATAAAGGTGTTCTTAACTAGCCTACCTGGTTAAATAAAGGTGTTCTCAACTGGCCTCCCTGGTTAAATAAAGGTGTTCTCAACTGGCCTACCTGGTTAAATAAAGGTGTTCTCAACTGGCCTCCCTGGTTAAATAAAGGTGTTCTTAACTAGCCTACCTGGTTAAATAAAGGTGTTCTCAACTGGCCTACCTGGTTAAATAAAGGTGTTCTCAACTGGCCTACCTGGTTAAATAAAGGTGTTCTCAACTGGTCTACCTGGTTAAATAAAGGTGTTCTTAACTAGCCTACCTGGTTAAATAAAGGTGTTCTCAACTGGCCTCCCTGGTTAAATAAAGGTGTTCTCAACTGGCCTACCTGGTTAAATAAAGGTGTTCTCAACTGGTCTACCTGGTTAAATAAAGGTGTTCTCAACTGACCTACCTGGTTAAATAAAGGTGTTCTCAACTAGCCTAACAGGTTAAATAAAGGTGTTCTCAACTAGCCTACCTGGTTAAATAAAGGTGTTCTCAACTAGTCTACCTGGTCAAATAAAGGTGTTCTCAACTAGCCTACCTGGTTAAATAAAGGTTTTCTCAACTAGCCTAGTGCAGAGGGTAGTAAGTTTTAAGTTCCTCGGCATACACATCACAGACAAACTGAATTGGTCCACTCACACAGACAGCATCGTGAAGAAGGCGCAGCAGCACCTCTTCAACCTCAGGAGGCTGTAGAAATTTGGCTTGTCACCAAAAGCACTCACAAACTTCTACAGATGCACAATCGAGAGCATCCTGGCGGGCTGTATCACCGCCTGGTACGGCAACTGCTCTGCCCACAACCGTAAGGCTCTCCAGAGGGTAGTGAGGTCTGCACAACGCATCACCGGGGGCAAACTACCTGCCCTCCAGGACACCTACACCACCTGATGTTACAGGAAGGCCACAAAGATCATCAAGGACAACACCCACCCGAGCCACTGCCTGTTCACCCCGCTATCATCCAGAAGGCGAGGTCAGTACAGGTGCATCAAAGCTGGGACCGAGAGACTGAAAAACAGCTTCTATCTCAAGGCCATCAGACTGTTAAACAGCCTCCACTACCATTGAGTGGCTGCTGCCAACACACTGACTCAACTCCAGCCACTTTAATAATGGGAATTGATGTAAAATATATCACTAGCCACTTTAAACAATGCTACCTAATATAATGTTTACATACCCTACATTATTCATCTCATATGTATACGTATATACTGTACTCTATATCATCTACTGCATCTTTATGTAATACATGTATCACTAGCCACTTTAACTATGCCACTTTGTTTACATACTCATCTCGTGTGTGTGCTGTGCTCGATACCATCTACTGTATCTTGCCTGTGCTGCTCTGTGCCATCGCTCATTCAAATATCTTTATGTACATATTCTTTATCCCCTTACACTGTGTATAAGACAGTAGTTTTGGAATTGTTAGTTAGATTACTTGTTGGTTATTACTGCATTGTCGGAAATAGAAGCACAAGCATTCCGCTGCTAACCATGTGTATGTGACAAATAAAATTTGACTTGATTTGATTTGATTTGAACTGACCTACCTGGTTAAATAAAGGTGTTCTCAACTGGCCTACCTGGTAAAATAAAGGTGTTCTCAACTGGCCTACCTGGTTAAATAAAGGTGTTCTCAACTAGCCTACCTGGTTAAACAAAGGTGTTCTCAACTGGCCTACCTGGTTAAATAAAGGTGTTCTCAACTAGCCTACCTGGTTAAATAAAGGTGTTCTCAACTAGCCTACCTGGTTAAATAAAGGTGTTCTCAACTAGCCTACCTGGTTAAATAAAAGTGTTCTCAACTAGCCTACCTGGTTAAATAAAGGTGTTCTCAACTGGCCTACCTGGTTAAATAAAGGTGTTCTCAACAGGCCTACCTGGTTAAATAAAGGTGTTCTCAACTAGCCTACCTGGTTAAATAAAGGTGTTCTCAACTAGCCTACCTGGTTAAATAAAGGTGTTCTCAACTAGCCTACCTGGTTAAATAAAGGTGTTCTCAACTGGCCTACCTGGTTAAATAAAGGTGTTCTCAACTGGCCTACCTGTTTAAATAAAGGTGTTCTCAACTGGCCTACCTGGTTAAATAAAGGTGTTCTCAACTAGCCTACCTGGTTAAATAAAGGTGTTCTCAACTAGCCTACCTGGTTAAATAAAGATGTTCTCAACTGGCCTACCTGGCTAAATAAAGGTGTTCTCAACTAGCCTACGTAGTTAAAACTAAAGGTGAAATAAAATAAAAAATTTAAAAATAATTATTGTGATCACTACATCCAATGGGTACGGACACAGCTTTATAACAATGTTCGACAGTGTTAGTTAGGATGTGATCGATACATGTGGATGATGTTGTTCTTGTAGTGTTTGTAAACACCCTGGTAGGTTGATTAATAACCTGAACCAGATTACAGACACTGGTTACAGTGAGAAGCTTCCTCTTGAGTAGGTTGATTAATAACCTCAACCAGATTACAGGCACTGGTTACAATGAGAAGCTTCCTCTTGAGCGGACAGCTTGATGAAAACCAGTCAATATTCCGGTCCCCAAGAAAGTAGGTCTCTCTGTTTACATCACATACACTATCAAGCATTTCACACACATTATTTAGATACTGACTGTTAGCACTTGGTGGCCTGTAGCAGCACCCCAAAAGAAGAGGCTTTAGATGAGGCAGGTGAACCTGCAACCACAACACTTCAATAACACTTGACATGAGATCTTCTCTAAGCATTGCAGGGACATGGCTCTGAATATATACAGCAGCACCTCCGCCAGAAGCCTTCCCGTCTCTTCTGTAAATGTTACATCCTTGTATTTCTACTGATGTATCATCAAATGAATTATCTAAGTGAGTCTTAGAAATAGCTAATGTATTAATGTTATATGGTGTCAGCAAGTTATTGATTTCAAGGAAAGAAACGAGTTTCGCTTGGGGAAACAATGGCCCTCTCTGTCCTGTCCAAAGGGAAATGGGTTGAGCAGTTTAAACTAACAGAATCGATCTGTTGAACAAGTTAATGATCCTGGTTTTATTCCCAAATGGTTCTAAAGGGAATCTTTGTGTGACTGGATCAATAACAGGGAATAGGGCTCTATCTAACGTAGTGCACTATATAGGGAATAGGGCTCTATCTAAAGTAGTGTACTATATAGGGCATAGGGCTCTATCTAAAGTAGTGCACTATATAGGGAATAAGGCTCTATCTAAAGTAGTGCACTATATAGGGAATAGGGCTCTATCTAAAGTAGTGCACTATATAGGGAATAGGGCTCTATCTAAAGTATTGCACTATATAGGGAATAGGGCTCCATCTAAAGTAGTGCACTATATAGGGAATAAGGCTCTATCTAAAGTAGTGCACTATATAGGGAATAGGGTTCTATCTAAAGTAGTGTACTATATAGGGAATAGGGTTTTATCTAAAGTAGTGTACTATATAGGGAATAGGGCTCTATCTAACGTAGTGCACTATATAGGGAATAAGGCTCTATCTAAAGTAGTGCACTATATAGGGAATAGGGCTCTATCTAAAGTGGTGTACTATATAGGGAATAGGGCTCTATCTAACATAGTGCACTATATAGGGAATAAGGCTCTATCTAAAGTAGTGCACTATATAGGGAATAGGGCTCTATCTAAAGTAGTGCACTATAAAGGGAATAGGGCTCTATCTAAAGTAGTGCACTATATAGGGAATAGGGCCCTGGTCTAAAGTAGTGCACTATATAGGGAATAGGGCCCTGGTCTAAAGTAGTGCACTATATAGGGAATAGGGCTCTGGTCTATAGTAGTGTACTATATATGGAATAGGGCTCTGATCTATAGTAGTGTACTATATAGGGAATAGGGTGCCATTTAAGACACATCAAGTACACTACATTGAGAACTGTCCCAACCAGCCGACCATTTCACACTCTACCAGCGAACCATCTGACCAGGATTAATTACAGACAGCTTCAAGAAGGTTGGACATATCCCATATATTCATAGCCTGTCGCTAAGGGAAATTATGGTCTGTAGCGACAGGTTGCTAAGCACGCTGGGACTCCCCGGTCCAGAGATGAATAGTGACAGTAACTGAATTACAGTGTTTTTGTCCTCTGTCCTCTGTCCTCTCTACATACAGTGTTGTTGTCCTCTGTCCTCTGTCCTCTCTACATACAGTGTTGTTGTCCTCTGTCCTCTGTCCTCTCTACATACAGTGTTGTTGTCCTCTGTCCTCTGTCCTCTCTACATACAGTGTTGTTGTCCTCTGTCCTCTCTCCTCTCTACATACAGTGTTGTTGTCCTCTGTCCTCTGTCCTCTCTACATACAGTGTTGTTGTCCTCTGTCCTCTGTCCTCTCTCCTCTCTACATACAGTGTTGTTGTCCTCTGTCCTCTGTCCTCTCTATATACAGTGTTGTTGTCCTCTGTCCTCTGTCCTCTCTACATACAGTGTTGTTGTCCTCTATCCTCTGTCCTCTGTTCTCTCTACATACAGTGTTGTTGTCCTCTGTCCTCTCTACATACAGTGTTGTTGTCCTCTGTCCTCTGTCCTCTCTCCTCTCTACATACAGTGTTGTTGTCCTCTGTCCTCTGTCCTGTGTTCTCTCTACATACAGTGTTGTTGTCCTCTGTCCTCTGTCCTCTCTACATACAATGTTGTTGTCCTCTGTCCTCTCTACATATAGTGTTGTTGTCCTCTGTCCTCTGTCCTCTCTACATACAGTGTTGTTGTCCTCTGTCCATTGTCCTCTGTCCTCTCTACATATAGTGTTGTTGTCCTTTGTCCTCTGTCCTCTGTCCTCTGTCCTCTGTCCTCTCTACATACAGTGTTGTTGTCCTCTGTCCTCTGACCTCTCTACATCCAGTGTTGTTGTCCTCTGTCCTCTGTCCTGTCAGAGGGATGTACCATCTACATGCTCATTGTCGTGACGTTGTTTATAAAAGGAACCGAAACCATGTCTCTCACAGTTGAGTTCAGTCAACAGCTTAAGAACAGGATGTGAAACAACAGCATTTGGCTGTAAGATCAGAACCATGAGTACACAAGGGACGTCCTCTAGCACGTCCTCTAGCACGTCCTCTAGCACGTCCTCTAGCACGTCCTCTAGCCTTTCCTCTAGCCTGTCCTCTAGCCCGTCCTCTAGCCCGTCCTCTAGCACGTCCTCTAGCACGTCCTCTAGCACGTCCTCTAGCACGTCCTCTAGCACGTCCTCTAGCCTTTCCTCTAGCCTGTCCTCTAGCACGTCCTCTAGCACGTCCTCTAGCACGTCCTCTAGCACGTCCTCTAGCACGTCCTCTAGCCTGTCCTCTAGCCTGTCCTCTAGCACGTCCTCTAGCACGTCCTCTAGCACGTCCTCTAGCACGTCCTCTAGCACGTCCTCTAGCCTGTCCTCTAGCCTGTCCTCTAGCACGTCCTCTAGCACGTCCTCTAGCACGCCTCAGCACGTCCTCTAGCACGTCCTTTAGCCTGTCCTCTAGCACGTCCTCTAGCACGTCCTCTAGCACGTCCTCTAGCACGTCCTCTAGCACATCCTCTAGCCCGTCCTCTAGCACGTCCTCTAGCCTGTCCTCTAGAACGTCCTCAAGCACGTCCTCTAGCACGTCCTCTAGCCTGTCCTCAAGCACGTCCTCAAGCACGTCCTCTAGCCCGTCCTCTAGGACGTCCTCTAGCACGTCCTCTAGCCCGTCCTCTAGCCCGTCCTCTAGCACGTCCTCTAGCCCGTCCTCTAGCCCGTCCTCTAGCCCGTCCTCTAGCCCGTCCTCTAGCACGTCCTCTAGCCCGTCCTCTAGCCCGTCCCCTAGCCTGTCCTCTAGCACGTCCTCAAGCACGTCCTCAAGCACGTCCTCTAGCACGTCCTCTAGCCCGTCCTCTAGGACATCCTCTAGAACGTCCTCAAGCACGTCCTCTAGCACGTCCTCTAGCCCGTCCTCTAGCACGTCCTCTAGCACGTCTTCTAGAACGTCCTCAAGCACGTCCTCTAGCCCGTCCTCTAGGACATCCTCTAGAACGTCCTCAAGCACGTCCTCTAGCACGTCCTCTATCCCGTCCTCTAGCACGTCCTCTAGCACGTCCTCTAGCAGGTCCTCTAGCACGTCCTCAAGCACGTCCTCTAGCACGTCCTCTAGCCTGTCCTCTAGCCTGTCCTCTAGAACGTCCTCAAGCACGTCCTCTAGCCTGTCCTCTAGCCTGTCCTCTAGCACGTCCTCTAGCACGTCCTCTAGCACGTCCTCTAGCATGTCCTCTAGCACGTCCTCTAGCCTGTCCTCTAGCCTGTCCTCTAGAACGTCCTCAAGCACGTCCTCTAGCCTGTCCTCTAGCCTGTCCTCTAGCACGTCCTCAAGCACGTCCTCAAGCACGTCCTCTAGCCCGTCCTCTAGGACATCCTCTAGCACGTCCTCTAGCCCGTCCTCTAGCACATCCTCTAGCCTGTCCTCTAGCCTGTCCTCTAGCACGTCCTCAAGCACGTCCTCAAGCACGTCCTCTAGCCCGTCCTCTAGCACGTCCTCTAGCCTGTCCTCTAGCCTGTCCTCTAGCACGTCCTCTAGCACGTCCTCTAGCACGTCCTCTAGCACGTCCTCTAGCACGTCCTCTAGCCTGTCCTCTAGCCTGTCCTCTAGCACGTCCTCTAGCACGTCCTCTAGCACGTCCTCTAGCACGTCCTCTAGCACGTCCTTAGCCTGTCCTCTAGCACGTCCTCTAGCACGTCCTCTAGCACGTCCTCTAGCACGTCCTCTAGCACATCCTCTAGCCCGTCCTCTAGCACGTCCTCTAGCCTGTCCTCTAGAACGTCCTCTAGCACGTCCTCTAGCACGTCCTCTAGCCTGTCCTCAAGCACGTCCTCAAGCACGTCCTCTAGCCCGTCCTCTAGGACGTCCTCTAGCACGTCCTCTAGCCCGTCCTCTAGCCCGTCCTCTAGCACGTCCTCTAGCCCGTCCTCTAGCCCGTCCTCTAGCCCGTCCTCTAGCCGTCCTCAGCACGTCCTCTAGCCCGTCCTCTAGCCCGTCCCCTAGCCTGTCCTCTAGCACGTCCTCAAGCACGTCCTCAAGCACGTCCTCTAGCCGTCCTCTAGCCCGTCCTCTAGGACATCCTCTAGAACGTCCTCAAGCACGTCTCTAGCACGTCCTCTAGCCCGTCCTCTAGCACGTCCTCTAGCACGTCTTCTAGAACGTCCTCAAGCACGTCCTCTAGCCCGTCCTCTAGGACATCCTCTAGAACGTCCTCAAGCATCGTCACTCTAGCACGTCCTCTAGCCCGTCCTCTAGCACGTCCTCTAGCACGTCCTCTAGCAGGTCCTCTAGCACGTCCTCAAGCACGTCCTCTAGCACGTCCTCTAGCCTGTCCTCTAGCCTGTCCTCTAGAACGTCCTCAAGCACGTCCTCTAGCCTGTCCTCTAGCCTGTCCTCTAGCACGTCCTCTAGCACGTCCTCTAGCACGTCCTCTAGCATGTCCTCTAGCACGTCCTCTAGCCTGTCCTCTAGCCTGTCCTCTAGAACGTCCTCAAGCACGTCCTCTAGCCTGTCCTCTAGCCTGTCCTCTAGCACGTCCTCAAGCACGTCCTCAAGCACGTCCTCTAGCCCGTCCTCTAGGACATCCTCTAGCACGTCCTCTAGCCCGTCCTCTAGCACATCCTCTAGCCTGTCCTCTAGCCTGTCCTCTAGCACGTCCTCAAGCACGTCCTCAAGCACGTCCTCTAGCCCGTCCTCTAGGACATCCTCTAGCACATCCTCTAGCCCGTCCTCTAGCCCGTCCTCTAGCACATCCTCTAGCACGTCCTCTAGCACGTCCTCTAGCACGTCCTCTAGCCCGTCCTCTAGCCCGTCCTCTAGCCCGTCCTCTAGCACGTCCTCTAGCATGTCCTCTAGCCCGTCCTCTAGCACATCCTCAAGCACGTCCTCAAGCACGTCCTCTAGCCTGTCCTCTAGCCTGTCCTCTAGCAAGTCCTCTAGAACGTCCTCAAGCACGTCCTCTAGCCTGTCCTCTAGCCTGTCCTCTAGCACGTCCTCTAGCACGTCCTCTAGTTAAATGCAGAGATAGACTAGATACACATTATAACATTAATATTGTCTCAGTAGTACGTTATGGGACTTTAGACTCCGGAGTTTTAACCAGCTGGTTTGAACTGTTTGAAAACTTGGCATTTGAAATACAGGGTCCCAACCAGCTCCAAACCAGCCCTCCCCCTCACCATAACATATTACAGTGATCATCACACAGGGTCCCAACCAGCTCCAAACCAGCCCTCCCCCTCACCATAACATATTACAGTGATCATCACACAGGGTCCCAACCAGCTCCAAACCAGCCCTCCCCCTCACTATAACATATTACAGTGATCATCACACAGGGTCCCAACCAGCTCCAAACCAGCCCTCCCCCTCACCATAACATATTACAGTGATCATCACACAGGGTCCCAACCAGCTTCCCCCTCACCATAACATATTACAGTGATCATCACACAGGGTCCCAACCAGCTCCAAACCAGCCCTCCCCCTCACCATAACAGATTACAGTGATCATCACACAGGGTCCCAACCAGCCCCAAACCAGCCCTCCCCCTCACCATAACATATTACAGTGATCATCACACAGGGTCCCAACCAGCTCCAAACCAGCCCTCCCCTCACCATAGCATATTACAGTGATCATCACACAGGGTCCCAACCAGCTCCAAACCAGCCCTCCCCCTCACCATAACATATTACAGTGATCATCACACAGGGTCCCAACCAGCTCCAAACCAGCCCTCCCCCTCACCATAACAATAGACAGATATGAATATTCCCCAAAGACCATTTTTCTTTGGACTGAGTTACTGAATAGGGCGCTAGGGAGAGAGCGCTCTGTGAGTGTGGAAGTGGGAAATTGTCTATGGCTATGCTTGGAAGACAGAAGGATTTAAATACATAGAGAGAGATAGAGAGTGAGAGGAGAGAGAGAGAGAGCGAGGAGACAGAGGAGAGAGAGAGAGGAGAGAGGAGAGAGGAGAGGAGGAGGAGAGAGGAGAGGAGAGGAGAGAGAGAGGAGACAGAGGGAGAGAGGAGACAGAGGAGAGAGAGAGAGGAGAGAGGAGGAGACAGAGGAGGAGAGAGGAGACAGAGGGAGAGAGGAGAAAGAGAGAGGAGAGAGGAGAGAGAGAGAGAAAGAGAGAGGAGACAGAGGAGAGAGGAGAGAGGAGAGAGAGGAGAGAGAGAGGAGAGAGGAGACAGAGGAGAGCGAGGGAGACAGAGGAGAGAGAGAGAGGGAGAGAGAGAGGAGACAGAGGAGAGAGAGAGGAGAGAGAGGAGAGAGAGAGAAAGAGAGAGAGAGAGAGAGAGAGACAGAGAGACAGAGAGACAGAGGAGAGAGAGAGAGAGAGGAGAGAGAGGAGAGAGAGAGAGCGACAGAGAGACAGAGGAGAGAGAGAGGAGAGAGAGAGAGAGAGGAGACAGAGGAGAGAGGAGGGAGAGAGAGAGAGAGAGAGAGAGAGAGAGAGACAGAGGAGAGAGAAGAGAGAGAGAGAGAGAGAGAGAGAGGAGACAGAGGAGAGAGGAGGGAGAGAGAGAGAGAGAGAGAGAGAGAGAGAGGGAGAGACAGGAGAGACAGAGAGACAGAGGAGAGAGAGGAGAGGAGAGAGAGAAAGAGAGAGAGAGAGAGCGAGAGAGAGGGAGAGAGGAGACAGAGGAGAGAGCAGAGAGAGAGATAGAGAGAGAAAGAGAGACAGAGGAGAGACAGAGAGAGATAGAGAAACAGAGGAGAGAGGAGAGAGAGAGAAAGAGACAGAGACGATAGAGGACAGAGAGAGAGAGAGAAAGAATGAGAGACGAAAGAGGACAGAGAGATAGGGGGAGGAGGACTCCCCTAGAGTTCACTTTTAGGGACACAGCTGCTTAATTATAGCCAAGGATTAATTAGTTTAATTGTTAACTTGAAACCGCTACCATCTTTAATTGCTTTTTACAGTAAAATTCTTTGCGGAAATTCTTTGCAGTAGGAAGTGATTAAAAGGCATTTAAAGTTGCAGGTCAAAGGTGAATAATAATCTGACAAACGTCAAACTTCTTCAAAGTGAAATTTCCAAAGTTCAAACATCCATAGGGAGTCCCTCTACAGATCCATCACTCATCTCCCCCTCTCTCTAATATCCTTCAAAATCCATCACCACTCCCCTCACCCTGTAAAATCCATCACCTCCTCATCACTCTCTCTAATATCCATCACCCCTCACCCCTCTCTTATATCCATCACCCCTCCCCCTCACCTCTCTGTAAAATCCATCACCCCTCATCACTCTCTAATATCCATCACCCCTCACCCCTCTCTTATATCCATCACCCCCCCTCACCCTCTCTCTGTAAAATCCATCACCCCCCTCACCGCTCTCTCTAATATCCATCACCCTCACACCCCCTCACCACTCTCTCTAATATCCTTCACCCCACACCCCTCACCCCTCTCTCTAAAATCCATCACCTCTCCCATTAGTGGTGAACTATAACCACAGACACATGAGAACCTTGACTTGGGAGCTTCTTGAGAAGGGGGAGACAGGAACAGATGAGGGAGAGGAGCCAAAATGAGACGAGGCATTCCCAGCAACCCCCTGATCCCCCCGTTCCCCCCCCTTTCCCTCTTACAGACAGAGAGGGCCAGTAGGGAGACGCCTGTTCCCCCTTTCCCTTCTTACAGACAGAGAGGGCCAGTAGGGAGACGCCTGTTCCCCCCTTTCCCTTCTTACAGACAGAGAGGGCCAGTAGGGAGACGCCTGTTCCCCCCTTTCCCTTCTTACAGACAGAGAGGGCCAGTAGGGAGACGCCTGTTCCCCCTTTCCCTTCTTACAGACAGAGAGGGCCAGTAGGGAGACGCCTGTTCCCCCCTTTCCCTTCTTACAGACAGAGAGGGCCAGTAGGGAGACGCTGTTCCCCTTTCTTCCCTTCTTACAGACAGAGAGGGCCAGTAGGGAGACGCCTGTTCCCCCTTTCCCTTCTTACAGACAGAGAGGGCCAGTACAGACAGAGAGGGCCAGTAGGGAGACGCCTGTTCCCCCCTTTCCCTTCTTACAGACAGAGAGGGCCAGTAGGGAGACGCCTGTTCCCCCTTTCCCTTCTTACAGACAGAGAGGGCCAGTAGGGAGACGCCTGTTCCCCCTTTCCCTTCTTACAGACAGAGAGGGCCAGTAGGGAGACGCCTGTTCCCCCTTTCCTTCTTACAGACAGAGAGGGCCAGTAGGGAGACGCCTGTTCCCCCTTTCCCTTCTTACAGACAGAGAGGGCCA
Source organism: Oncorhynchus masou masou (assembly GCF_036934945.1). Lineage (NCBI taxonomy): Eukaryota > Metazoa > Chordata > Actinopteri > Salmoniformes > Salmonidae > Oncorhynchus > Oncorhynchus masou. The sequence goes on along the minus strand of NW_027010914.1, from coordinate 608,612 downwards.
GTAGGGAGACGCCTGTTCCCCCTTTCCCTTCTTACAGACAGAGAAGGCCAGTAGGGAGACGCCTGTTCCCCCTTTCCCTTCTTACAGACAGAGAGGGCCAGTAGGGAGACGCCTGTTCCCCCTTTCCCTTCTTACAGACAGAGAGGGCCAGTAGGGAGACGCCTGTTCCCCCTTTCCCTTCTTACAGACAGAGAGGGCCAGTAGGGAGACGTCTGTTCCCCCTTTCCCTTCTTACAGACAGAGAGGGCCAGTAGGGAGACGCCTGTTCCCCCTTTCCCTCCTTACAGACAGAGAGGGCCAGTAGGGAGACGCCTGTTCCCCCCTTTCCCTCCTTACAGACAGAGAGGGCCAGTAGGGAGACGCCTGTTCCCCCTTTCCCTTCTTACAGACAGAGAGGGCCAGTAGGGAGACGCCTGTTCCCCCTTTCCCTCCTTACAGACAGAGAGGGCCAGTAGGGAGACGTCTGTTCCCCCTTTCCCTCCTTACAGACAGAGAGGGCCAGTAGGGAGAAGCCTGTTCCCCCTTTCCCTTCTTACAGACAGAGAGGGCCAGTAGGGAGACGCCTGTTCCCCCCTTTCCCTTCTTACAGACAGAGGGCCAGTAGGGAGACGCCTGTTCCCCCTTTCCCTTCTTACAGACAGAGAGGGCCAGTAGGGAGACGCCTGTTCCCCCCTTTCCCTTCTTACAGACAGAGGGCCAGTAGGGAGACGCCTGTTCCCCCTTTCCTCCTTACAGACAGAGAGGGCCAGTAGGGAGACGCCTGTTCCCCCCTTTCCCTTCTTACAGACAGAGAGGGCCAGTAGGGAGACGCCTGTTCCCCCCTTTCCCTTCTTACAGACAGAGAGGGCCAGTAGGGAGACGCCTGTTCCCCCTTTCCCTTCTTACAGACAGAGAGGGCCAGTAGGGAGACGCCTGTTCCCCCCTTTCCTTCTTACAGACAGAGAGGGCCAGTAGGGAGACGCCTGTTCCCCCCCTTTCCCTTCTTACAGACAGAGAGGGCCAGTAGGGAGACGCCTGTTCCCCCTTTCCCTTCTTACAGACAGAGAGGGCCAGTAGGGAGACGCCTGTTCCCCCTTTCCTCCTTACAGACAGAGAGGGCCAGTAGGGAGACGCCTGTTCCCTCCTTTCCCTCCTTACAGACAGAGGGCCAGTAGGGAGACGCCTGTTCCCCCCTTTCCCTTCTCTTACAGACAGAGAGGGCCAGTAGGGAGATGCCTGTTCCCCCCCTTTCCCTCCTTACAGACAGAGAGGGCCAGTAGGGAGACGCCTGTTCCCCCTTTCCCTCCTTACAGACAGAGAGGGCCAGTAGGGAGACGCCTGTTCCCCCTTTCCCCCTTCTTACAGACAGAGAGGGCCAGTAGGGAGATGCCTGTTCCCCCCTTTCCCTTCTTACAGACAGAGGGCCAGTAGGGAGACCGCCTGTTCCCCCCTTTCCCTTCTTACAGACAGAGAGGGCCAGTAGGGAGATGCCTGTTCCCCCTTTCCCTTCTTACAGACAGAGGGCCAGTAGGGAGACCGCCTGTTCCCCCCCTTTCCCTCCTTACAGACAGAGAGGGCCAGTAGGGAGACGCCTGTTCCCCCCTTTCCCTTCTTACAGACAGAGAGGGCCAGTAGGAGATGCCTGTTCCCCCCTTTCCCTTCTTACAGACAGAGAGGGCCAGTAGGGAGACCGCCTGTTCCCCCTTTCCCTCCTTACAGACAGAGGGCCAGTAGGGAGACGCCTATTCCCCCTTTCCCTCCTTACAGACAGAGAGGGCCAGTAGGGAGACGCCTGTTCCCCCCTTTCCCTTCTAATAGACAGAGAGGGCCAGTAGGGAGACGCCTGTTCCCCCTTTCCCTTCTTACAGACAGAGAGGGCCAGTAGGGAGATGCCTGTTCCCCCCCCTTTCCCTTCTTACAGACAGAGGGCCAGTAGGGAGACGCCTGTTCCCCCTTTCCCTCCTTACAGACAGAGAGGGCCAGTAGGGAGACGCCTGTTCCCCCCCCTTCCCTCCTTACAGACAGAGAGGGCCAGTAGGGAGACGCCTGTTCCCCCTTTGCCTTCTTACAGACAGAGAGGGCCAGTAGGGAGACGCCTGTTCCCCCTTTCCTCCTTACAGACAGAGAGGGCCAGTAGGAGACGCCTGTTCCCCCCTTTCCCTTCTTACAGACAGAGAGGGCCAGTAGGGAGAGCGCCAGCAGTGCCAAGTGGAGCGAATGTCTCCTATTGTCTCCTATCTAGTCCATGTCTATACTGCTGTAGAATGACCTTATGTTCTGTGTCCTGTATCTATAGACCTCTACATTGTTTTTGTAAGGGGACTGCTTAAGTAAGGGAATCTGTCCTCTGTCCTCTGTCCTCTCTACATATTTTGTTTTTCGTAAGGGAATCTGTCCTCTTTCCTCTGTCCTCTCTATATACAATCTACACTGACAATCTACACCTACAATCTAAACCATACAATCTACACTGGCAATCTACACTGACAATCTACCCCTACAATCTACACTGGCAATCTACACTGACAATCTACCCCTACAATCTACACTGAAAATCTACCCCTACAATATACACTGACAATCTACCCCTACAATCTACACTGAAAATCTACCCCTACAATATACACTGACAATCTACCCCCATACAATCTACACCTACTACACAATCTACACTGGCAATCTACACTAACAATCTAAACCTACAATCTACACTGACAATCTACCCCTACAATCTACACTGACAATCTACCCCTACAATCTACCCCTACAATCTACCCCTACAATCTACACTCGCAATCTACACTGACAATCTACCCCTACAATCTACCCCCCTACAGTCTACCCCTAAATCTACACCTACAATCTACCCCCTACAATCTACCCCTACAATCTACCCCTACAATCTACACTGATAATCTACCCCTACAATCTACCCCTACAATCTACACTGGCAATCTACCCCTACAATCTACCCCTACAATCTACCCCTACAATCTACACTGACAATCTACCCCTACAATCTACCCCTACAATCTACACTGGCAATCTACCCCTACAATCTACCCCTACAATCTACCCTGACAATCTACACTGACAATCTACCCCTACAATCTACACTGGCAATCTACCCCTACAATCTACACTGGCAATCTACCCCTACAATCTACCCTGGCAGCAGGTAGTGCATTCGGGGTTGAACATGACTTCAGGGCCCTTTGGAAGGGGCTTTCCTCACCTCGTCTGGCAACTGTCTCCCCGACAGATTGTATCACTTCCCCTTTTCTTCAGAAAACACGTTTTCTCTACAGGATGTCTCTGACCTCCAACAAGGTGTTTTGCCCTGGGGAAGTGAGATCGTTGAGGAAGAAATGCTCTTTTGACACACAGAAGAACCTCTGGTAAACGTTTTTTCTGTTTTCCCCCAGATCTTGCTTTCTTATGTGGCCAAGCTGTTCACATGGCCAAGACCATGTGTCAAAACTGGGAAGTGGTAGAAACTGTGCAGAACTTTTGGTTTGCTCCTGTACTTTCTGCTTTTACAAACAAGGTGTGTGGTTTGTATGACTAACAACGCTGGCAGAGGCCTTCCGATGCCAGAACAACATAATGAGGGATTTCATTGAATGACCTCCGTGCCATCTGGGTATGGTATGGTATGGTATGGTATGGTATGGTATGGTATGGTATGGTATGGTATGGTATGGG
>NW_027010914.1:502623-604428 GCF_036934945.1 Oncorhynchus masou masou | reverse complement strand
CTACTGGCCCTCTCTGTCTGTAAGAAGGGAAAGGGGGAACAGGCGTCTCCCTACTGGCCCTCTCTGTCTGTAAGAAGGGAAAGGGGGGAACAGGCGTCTCCCTACTGGCCCTCTGTCTGTCTGTAAGAAGGGAAAGGGGAACAGGCGTCTCCCTACTGGCTCCCTGTCTGTAAGAAGGGAAAGGGGGGAACACACTGGCCTCTCTGTCTGTCCCCTACTGGCCCCCTCTCTGTCTGTAAGAAGGGAAAGGGGGAACAGGCTTCTCCCTACTGGCCCTCTCTGTCTGTAAGAAGGGAAAGGGGGGGAACAGGCGTCTCCCTACTGGCCCTCTCTGTCTGTAAGAAGGGAAAGGGGGAACAGGCGTCTCCCTACTGGCCCTCTCTGTCTGTAAGAAGGGAAAGGGGGAACAGGCTGCCTCCTACTGGCCCCTCTCTGTCTGTAAGAAGGGAAAGGGGGAACAGGCGTCTCCCTACTGGCCCCTCTGTCTGTAAGAAGGGAAAGGGGGGAACAGGCGTCTCCCTACTGGCCCTCTGTCTGTAAGGAGGAAAGGGGGGGAACAGGCGTCTCCCTACTGGCCCTCTCTGTCTGTAAGGAGGGAAAGGGGGAAAGCCTCCCTACTGGCCCTCTCTGTCTGTAAAAGGGGGGCATCCCTACTGGCCCTCTCTGTCTGTAAGGAGGGGAAAGGGGGAACAGACGTCTCCCTACTGGCCCTCTCTGTCTGTAAGAAGGGAAAGGGGTGGAAACATCTCTCCTACTGGCCCCTCTCTGTCTCTCCCTACTGGCCCTCTCTGTCTGTAAGAAGGGAAAGGGGGGAAACGGCGTCTCCTACTGGCCCTCTCTGTCTGTAAGAAGGGAAGAGGGGGGAACAGGCGTCTCCCTACTGGCCCCCTCTCTGTCTGTAAAAGGGGAACAGGCATCTCCCTACTGGCCCTCTCTGTCTGTAAGGAGGGAAAGGGGGAACAGGCGCTCTCCCTACTGGCCCTCTCCGTCTGTAAGAAGGGAAAGGGGGAACAGGCATCTCCCTACTGGCCCTCTCTGTCTGTAAGGAGGAAAGGGGGAACAGGCGTCTCCCCTACTGGCCCTCTCTGTCTGTAAGAAGGGAAAGGGGGAATATACGCTCTCCCTACTGGCCCTCTCTGTCTGTAAGAAGGGAAAGGGGAACAGGCGTCTCCCTACTGGCCCTCTCTGTCTGTAAGAAGGGAAAGGGGGAACAGGCGTCTCCCTACTGGCCCTCTCTGTCTGTAAGGAGGGAAACGGGGGAACAGGCGTCTACCTACTGGCCCTCTCTGTCTGTAAGAAGGGAAAGGGGGAACAGGCGCTCTCCCTACTGGCCCTCTGTCTGTAAGGAGGGAAAGGGGGGAACAGGCATCTCCCTACTGGCCCCTCTGTCTGTAAGAAGGGAAAGGGGGAACTGGCGTCTCCCTACTGGCCCTCTCTGTCTGTAAGAAGGGAAAGGGGGAACAGGCGTCTCCCTACTGGCCCTCTCTGTCTGTAAGGAGGGAAAGAGGGGAACAGGCGTCTCCCTACTGGCCCTCTCTGTCTGTAAGGAGGAAAGGGGGGAACAGGCGTCTCCTACTGGCCCTCTCTGTCTGTAAGGAGGAAAGGGGGAAGGGGGATCAGGGGGGTTGCTGGGAATGCCTCGTCTCATTTTGGCTCCTCTCCCTTCATCTGTTCCTGTCTCCCCCTTCTCAAGAAGCTCCCAAGTCAAGGTTCTCATGTGTCTGTGGTTATAGTTCCCCACTAATGGGAGAGGTGATGGATTTTAGAGAGGGGTGAGGGTGTGGGGTGAAGGATATTAGAGAGAGGGGTGAGGGGGTGAGGAGCGATGGATATTAGAGAGAGGGGTGAGGGGGAGGGTGATGGATATTAGAGAGTGATGAGGGGGTGATGGATTTTACAGAGAGAGGTGAGGGGGGGGGTGATGGATTTTAGAGAGAGGGGGGAGATGGTTTCTGTAAGAGGACTCCCTAGGAGTTTGTCAGATTATTATTCACCTTTGACCTGCAACTTTAAATGCCTTTTAGTCACTTCCTACTGCAAAGAATTTCTGCAAAGAATTTTACTGTAAAAAGCAATTAAAGATGGTAGCGGTTTCAAGTTAACAGTACTAATTAATCCTTATAATTAAGCAGCTGTGTCTCTAAAAGTGAACTCTAGGGGAGTCCTCCTCCCCCTATCTCTCTGTCCTCTATCATCTCTCTTTCTTTCTCTCTCTCTCTCTCTCTCTCTCTCTCTCTCTGTCCTCTATCGTCTCTCTTTCTTTCTCTCTCTCTCTCTCTGTCTCTTTCTCTCTCTCTCTCCTCTCTCCTCTGTCTCTCTATCTCTCTCTGTCTCTCCTCTGTCTCTCTCTCTATCTCTCCCTCTGCTCTCTCCTCTCTCCTCTGTCTCCTCTCTCTCTCTCTCTCTATCTCTCTCCTCTCTTTCTCTCTCTCTCCTCTCTCTCTCCTCTCTCCTCTCTCTCCTCTGTCTCCTCTCTCCTCTGTCTCCTCTCTCCTCTGTCTCCTCTCTCCTCTGTCTCCTCTCTCTCTCCTCTCTCTCTCTCCTCTCTCTCCTCTCTCCTCTGTCTCCTCTCTCTCCTCTCTCCTCTGTCTCCTCTCTCCTCTGTCTCCTCTCTCCTCTGTCTCCTCTCTCTCTCTCCTCTGTCTCCTCTCTCCTCTGTCTCCTCTCTCTCTGTCTCCTCTCTCTCCTCTCTCCTCTGTCTCCTCGTCTCCCTCCTCCCTCTCTCCTCTCCTCTCCTCCTCTCCTCTGTCTCCTCTCTCCTCTGTCTCTCTATCTCTCTCTGTCTCTCCTCTGTCTCCTCTCTCCTCTGTCTCCTCTCTCTCTCCTCTGTCTCCTCTCTCCTCTGTCTCCTCTCTCCTCTGTCTCCTCTCTCTCTCCTCTCTCTCTCTCCTCTCTCTCCTCTCTCCTCTGTCTCCTCTCTCCTCTGTCTCCTCTCTCCTCTGTCTCTCTATCTCTCTCTGTCTCTCCTCTGTCTCTCTCTCTATCTCTCCCTCTGCTCTCTCCTCTGTCTCCTGTCTCTCCCTCTCTCTCGCTCTCTCTCTCTCTCTTTCTCTCTCTCCTCTGTCTCCTCTCTCTCTCTCTATCTCTCTCCTCTCTTTCTCTCTCTCTCCTCTCTCCTCTCTCTCTCCTCTCCTCTGTCTCCCTCTCTCTCCTCTCTCCTCTGTCTCCTCTCCCTCTGTCTCCCTCTCCTCTGTCTCCTCTCTCTCTCTCTCTCTCTCCTCTCTCCTCTGTCTCCTCTCTCCTCTGTCTCCTCTCTCCTCTGTCTCCTCTCTCTCTGTCTCCTCTCTCCTCTCTCCTCTGTCTCCTCTCCTCTCTCTCCTCTCTCCTCTGTCTCCTCTCCTCTGTCTCCTCTCTCCTCTGTCTCCTCTCTCTCCTCTGTCTCCTCTCTCCCTCTCTCTCCTCTCTCCTCTGTCTCCTCTCTCTCTCCTCTCTCTCTCTCCTCTGTCTCCTCTCTCCTCTGTCTCCTCTCTCCTCTGTCTCCTCTCTCTCTCCTCTCTCTCTCTCCTCTGTCTCCTCTCTCCTCTGTCTCCTCTCTCTCTCTATATATATATTTAAATCCTTCTGTCTTCCAAGCATAGTTTAGCGCCATAGACAATTTCCCACTTCCACACTCACAGAGCGCTCTCTACCTAACGCCCTATTCAGTAACTCAGTCCAAAGAAAAATGGTCTTTGGGGAATATTCATATCTGTCTATTGTTATGGTGAGGGGGAGGGCTGGTTTGGAGCTGGTTGGGACCCTGTGTGATGATCACTGTAATATGTTATGGTGAGGGGGAGGGCTGGTTTGGAGCTGGTTGGGACCCTGTGTGATGATCACTGTAATATGTTATGGTGAGGGGGAGGGCTGGTTTGGAGCTGGTTGGGACCCTGTGTGATGATCACTGTAATCTGTTATCGTGAGGGGGAGGGCTGGTTTGGAGCTGGTTGGGACCCTGTATTTCAAATGCCAAGTTATCAAACAGTTCAAACCAGCTGGTTAAAACTCCGGAGTCTAAAGTCCCATAACGTACTACTGAGACAATATTAATGTTATAATGTGTATCTAGTCTATCTCTGCATTTAACTAGAGGACGGGCTAGAGGACGTGCTAGAGGACGTGCTAGAGGACGTGCTGGAGGACGGGCTAGAGGACGTGCTTGAGGACGTGCTAGAGGACAGGCTAGAGGACAGGCTAGAGGACGTGCTTGAGGACGTGCTTGAGGATGTGCTAGAGGACGGGCTAGAGGACGGGCTAAAGGACATGCTAGAGGCGTGCTAGAGGACGGGCTAGAGGACGGGCTAGAGGACGGGCTAGAGGACTGGCTAGAGGACGGGCTAGAGGATGTCCTAGAGGACGGGCTAGAGGACGTGCTTGAGGACGTGCTTGAGGACGTGCTAGAGGACAGGCTAGAGGACAGGCTAGAGGATGTGCTAGAGGACGGGCTAGGAGGACGGGCTAGAGGATGTGCTAGAGGACGGGCTAGAGGACGTGCTTGAGGACGTGCTAGAGGACAGGCTAGAGGACAGGCTAGAGGACGTCCTAGAGGACGGGCTAGAGGACGTGCTTGAGGACGTGCTTGAGGACGTGCTAGAGGACAGGCTAGAGGACAGGCTAGAGGACGTGCTTGAGGACGTTCTAGAGGACAGGCTAGAGGACAGGCTAGAGGACGTGCTAGAGGACGTGCTAGAGGACGTGCTAGAGGACGGGCTAGAGGACGTGCTTGAGGACGTGCTTGAGGACGTGCTAGAGGACAGGCTAGAGGACAGGCTAGAGGACGTGCTTGAGGACGTTCTAGAGGACAGGCTAGAGGACAGGCTAGAGGATGTGCTAGAGGACGTGCTAGAGGACGTGCTAGAGGACGTGCTAGAGGATGTGCTAGAGGACGGGCTAGAGGACGGGCTAGAGGACGTGCTAGAGGATGTCCTAGAGGACGGGCTAGAGGACGTGCTTGAGGACGTGCTTGAGGACGTGCTGGAGGACAGGCTAGAGGACAGGCTAGAGGATGTGCTAGAGGACGGGCTAGAGGACGGGCTAGAGGATGTGCTAGAGGACGGGCTAGAGGACGGGCTAGAGGACGTGCTAGAGGATGTCCTAGAGGACGGGCTAGAGGATGTGCTTGAGGACGTGCTTGAGGACGTGCTAGAGGACAGGCTAGAGGACAGGCTAGAGGACGTGCTTGAGGACGTTCTAGAGGACAGGCTAGAGGACAGGCTAGAGTATGTGCTAGAGGACGTGCTAGAGGACAGACTAGATGACGTGCTAGAGGACGTGCTAGAGGACAGACTAGAGGACAGGCTAGAGGACGTGCTAGAGGACGTGCTAGAGGACGTGCTAGAGGACGTGCTAGAGGACGTGCTAGAGGACGTGCTAGAGGACGTGCTAGAGGACGTCCCTTGTGTACTCATGGTTCTGATCTTACAGCCAAATGCTGTTGTTTCACATCCTGTTCTTAAGCTGTTGACTGAACTCGACTGTGAGAGACATGGTTTCGGTTCCTTTTATAAACAACGTCACGACAATGAGCATGTAGATGGTACATCCCTCTGACAGGACAGAGGACAGAGGACAACAACACTGTATGTAGAGAGGACAGAGGACAATGGACAGAGGACAACAACACTGTATGTAGAGAGGACAGAGGACAGAGGACAGAGGACAAAGGACAACAACACTATATGTAGAGAGGACAGAGGACAATGGACAGAGGACAACAACACTGTATGTAGAGAGGACAGAGGACAGAGGACAACAACACTATATGTAGAGAGGACAGAGGACAATAACATTGTATGTAGAGAGAACAGAGGACAGAGGACAGAGGACAACAACACTGTATGTAGAGAGGACAGAGGACAGAGGACAACAACACTGTATATAGAGAGGACAGAGGACAGAGGACAACAACACTGTATGTAGATAGGACAGAGGACAGAGGACAGAGGACAACAACACTGTATGTAGAGAGGACAGAGGACAGAGGACAACAACACTGCATGTAGAGAGGAAAGAGGACAGAGGACAACAACACTGTATATAGAGAGGACAGAGGACAGAGGACAACAACACTGTATGTAGAGAGTGACAAAGGACAGAGGACAACAACACTGTATGTAGAGAGGACAGAGGACAACAACACTATATGTAGAGAGGACAGAGGACAGAGGACAACAACACTGTATGTAGAGAGGACAGAGGACAGAAGACAACAACACTGTATGTAGAGAGGACAGAGGACAGAGAACAACAACACTGTATGGAGAGAGGACAGAGGACAGAGGACAACAACACTGTATGGAGAGAGGACAGAGGACAACAACACTATGTAGAGAGGACAGAGGACAGAGGACAACAACACTCTATGTAGAGAGGAGAGAGGACAGAGGACAACAACACTGTATGTAGAGAGGAGAGAGGACAGAGGACAACAACACTGTATGTAGAGAGGACAGAGGACAGAGGACAACAACACTATATGTAGAGAAGACAGAGGACAACAACACTGTATGTAGAGAGGACAGAGGACAACAACACTGTATGTAGAGAGGAGAGAGGACAGAGGACAACAACACTGTATGTAGAGAAGACAGAGGACAACAACACTGTATGTAGAGAGGACAGAGGACAGAGGATAGAGGACAACAACACTGTATATAGAGAGGACAGAGGACAGAGGACAACAACACTGTATGTAGAGAGGAGAGAGGACACAGGACAACAACACTGTATGTAGAGAGGACAGAGGACAACAACACTGTATGTAGAGAGGAGAGAGGACAGAGGACAACAACACTGTATGTAGAGAGGACAGAGGACAACAACACTGTATGTAGAGAGGACAGAGGACAACAACACTGTATGTAGAGAGAACAGAGGACAGAGGATAGAGGACAACAACACTGTATATAGAGAGGACAGAGGACAGAGGACAACAACACTGTATGTAGAGAGGAGAGAGGACAGAGGACAACAACACTGTATGTAGAGAAGACAGAGGACAGAGGACAGAGGACAACAACACTGTATGTAGAGAGGAGAGAGGACAGAGGACAACAACACTGTATGTAGAGAGGAGAGAGGACAGAGGACAACAACACTGTATGTAGAGAGGACAGAGGACAACAACACTGTATGTAGAGAGGACAGAGGACAGAGGATAGAGGACAACAACACTGTATGTAGAGAGGAGAGAGGACAGAGGACAACAACACTGTATGTAGAGAGGACAGAGGACAACAACACTGTATGTAGAGAGGACAGAGGACAACAACACTGTATGTAGAGAGAACAGAGGACAGAGGATAGAGGACAACAACACTGCATATAGAGAGGACAGAGGACAGAGGACAACAACACTGTATGTAGAGAGGAGAGAGGACAGAGGACAACAACACTGTATGTAGAGAAGACAGAGGACAGAGGACAGAGGACAACAACACTGTATGGAGAGAGGACAGAGGACAACAACACTGTATGTAGAGAAGACAGAGGACAGAGGACAGAGGACAACAACACTGTATGTAGAGAGGACAGAGGACAACAACACTGTATGTAGAGAGAACAGAGGACAGAGGATAGAGGACAACAACACTGTATATAGAGAGGACAGAGGACAGAGGACAACAACACTGTATGTAGAGAGGAGGAGAGAGGACAGAGGACAACAACACTGTATGTAGAGAGGACAGAGGACAGAGGACAACAACACTGTATGTAGAGAGGACAGAGGACAGAGGACAACAACACTGTATGTAGAGAGGACAGAGGACAGAGGACAGAGGACAACAACACTGTATGTAGAGAGGACAGAGGACAGAGGACAACAACACTGTATGTAGAGAGGAGGACAGAGGACAGAGGACAACAACACTGTATGTAGAGAGGACAGAGGACAACAACACTGTATGTAGAGAGGACAGAGGACAGAGGACAACAACACTGTATGTAGAGAGGACAGAGGACAACAACACTGTATGTAGAGAGGAGGACAGAGGACAGCGGACAACAACACTGTATGTAGAGAGGACAGAGGACAACAACACTGTATGTAGAGAGGACAGAGGACAGAGGACAACAACACTGTATGTAGAGAGGACAGAGGACAACAACACTGTATGTAGAGAGGACAGAGAACAGAGGACAAAAACACTGTAATTCAGTTACTGTCACTATTCATCTCTGGACCGGGGAGTCCCAGCATGCTTAGCAACCTGTCGCTACAGACCATAATTTCCCTTAGCGACAGGCTATGAATATATGGAATATGTCCAACCTTCTTGAAGCTGTCTGTAATTAATCCTGGTCAGATGGTTCGCTGGTAGAGTGTGAAATGGTCGGCTGGTTGAGACAGTTCTCAATGTAGTGTACTTTATGTGTCTAAAATGGCACCCTATTCCCTATATAGTACACTACTATAGATCAGAGCCCTATTCCATATATAGTACACTACTATAGACCAGAGTCCTATTCCCTATATAGTGCACTACTTCAGATAGAGCCCTATTCCCTATATAGTGCACTACTTTAGATAGAGCCCTATTCCCTATATAGTGCACTACTTGAGATAGAGCCCTATTCCCTTTATAGTGCACTACTTTAGATAGAGCCCTATTCCCTATATAGTGCACTACTTTAGATAAAACCCTATTCCCTATATAGTACACTACTTTAGATAGAGCCCTATTCCCTATATAGTGCACTACTTTAGATAGAGCCTTATTCCCTATATAGTACACTACTTTAGATAGAGCCCTATTCCCTATATAGTACACCACTTTAGATAGAGCCCTATTCCCTATATAGTGCACTACTTTAGATAGAGCCTTATTCCCTATGTAGTGCACTACGTTAGATAGAGCCCTATTCCCTGTTATTGATCCAGTCACACAAAGATTCCCTTTAGAACCATTTGGGAATAAAACCAGGATCATTAACTTGTTCAACAGATCGATTCTGTTAGTTTAAACTGCTCAACCCATTTCCCTTTGGACAGGACAGAGAGGGCCATTGTTTCCCCAAGCGAAACTCGTTTCTTTCCTTGAAATCAATAACTTGCTGACATCATATAACATTAATACATTAGTTATTTCTGAGACTCACTTAGATAATTCATTTGATGATACATCAGTAGAAATACAAGGATGTAACATTTACAGAAGAGAGGCCAGTTGAGAACACCTTTATTTAACCAGGTAGGCTAGTTGAGAACACCTTTATTTAACCAGGTAGGCTAGTTGAGAACACCTTTATTTAACCAGGTAGGCCTGTTGAGAACACCTTTATTTAACCAGGTAGGCGAGTTGAGAACACCTTTATTTAACCAGGTAGGCTAGTTGAGAACACCTTTATTTAACCAGGTAGGCGAGTTGAGAACACCTTTATTTAACCAGGTAGGCCAGTTGAGAACACCTTTATTTAACCAGGTAGGCTAGTTGAGAATACCTTTATTTAAACAGGTAGGCCAGTTGAGAACACCTTTATTTAACCAGGTAGGCCAGTTGAGAACACCTTTATTTAACCAGGTAGGCTAGTTAAGAACACCTTTATTTAACCAGGTAGGCTAGTTGAGAACACCTTTATTTAACCAGGTAGGCGAGTTGAGAACACCTTTATTTAACCAGGTAGGCCAGTTGAGAACACCTTTATTTAACCAGGTAGGCCTGTTGAGAACACCTTTATTTAACCAGGTAGGCGAGTTGAGAACACCTTTATTTAACCAGGTAGGCTAGTTGAGAACACCTTTATTTAACCAGGTAGGCTAGTTGAGAACACCTTTATTTAACCAGGTAGGCGAGTTGAGAACACCTTTATTTAACCAGGTAGGCTAGTTAAGAACACCTTTATTTAACCAGGTAGGCTAGTTGAGAACACCTTTATTTAACCAGGTAGGCGAGTTGAGAACACCTTTATTTAACCAGGTAGGCCAGTTGAGAACACCTTTATTTAACCAGGTAGGCTAGTTGAGAACACCTTTATTTAACCAGGTAGGCCAGTTGAGAACACCTTTATTTAACCAGGTAGGCCAGTTGAGAACACCTTTATTTAACCAGGTAGGCAAGTTGAGAACACCTTTATTTAACCAGGTAGGCTAGTTGAGAACACCTTTATTTAACCAGGTAGGCTAGTTGAGAAAACCTTTATTTAACCAGGTAGGCCAGTTGAGAACACCTTTATTTAACCAGGTAGGCTAGTTGAGAACACCTTTATTTAACCAGGTAGGCTAGTTGAGAACACCTTTATTTAACCAGGTAGGCCAGTTGAGAACACCTTTATTTAACCAGGTAGGCCAGTTGAGAACACCTTTATTTAACCAGGTAGGCCAGTTGAGAACACCTTTATTTAACCAGGTAGGCCAGTTGAGAACACCTTTATTTAACCAGGTAGGCCAGTTGAGAACACCTTTATTTAACCAGGTAGACCAGTTGAGAACACCTTTATTTAACCAGGTAGGCCAGTTGAGAACAAGTTATCATTTACAACTGCGACCTGGTCAAGATAAAGCAAAGCAGTTCGACACAAACAACAATGGGTGGGTGCTGCTATGGTGACCAGTGAGATATACCTGCTGGAGCGAGTGCTATGGGTGGGTGCTGCTGTGGTGACCAGTGAGATATACCTGCTGGAGCGCGTGCTATGGGTGGGTGCTGCTGTGGTGACCAGTGAGATATACCTGCTGGAGCACGTGCTATGGGTTGGTGCTGCTATGGTGACCAGTGAGATATACCTGCTGGAGCGCGTGCTATGAGTGGGTGCTGCTGTGGTGACCAGTGAGATATACCTGCTGGAGCGCGTGCTATGGGTGGGTGCTGCTGTGGTGACCAGTGAGATATACCTGCTGGAGCACGTGCTATGGGTTGGTGCTGCTATGGTGACCAGTGAGATATACCTGCTGGAGCGCGTGCTATGAGTGGGTGCTGCTGTGGTGACCAGTGAGATATACCTGCTGGAGCGCGTGCTATGGGTGGGTGTTGCTATGGTGACCAGTGAGATATACCTGCTGGAGCGCGTGCTATGGGTTGGTGCTGCTATGGTGACCAGTGCGATATACCTGCTGGAGCGCGTGCTATGGGTGGGTGCTGCTATGGTGACCAGTGAGATATACCTGCTGGAGCGCGGGCTATGGGTGGGTGCTGCTATGGTGACCAGTGAGATATACCTGCTGGAGCGCGGGCTATGGGTGGGTGCTGCTATGGTGACCAGTGAGATATACCTGCTGGAGCGCGGGCTATGGGTGGGTGCTGCTATGGTGACCAGTGCGATATACCTGCTGGAGCGCGTGCTATGGGTGGGTGCTGCTATGGTGACCAGTGAGATATACCTGCTGGAGCGCGTGTTATGGGTGGGTGCTGCTATGGTGACCAGTGAGATATACCTGCTGGAGCGCGGGCTATGGGTGGGTGCTGCTATGGTGACCAGTGAGATATACCTGCTGGAGCGCGTGCTATGGGTGGGTGATGCTATGGTGAACAGTGAGATATACCTGCTGGAGTGCGTGCTATGGGTGGGTGTTGCTGTGGTGACCAGTGAGATATACCTGCTGGAGCGAGTGCTATGGGTGGGTGCTGCGATGGTGACCAGTGAGATATACCTGCTGGAGCGCGTGCTATGGGTGGCTGCTGCTATGGTGACCAGTGAGATATACCTGCTGGAGCGCGTGCTATGGGTGGGTGCTGCTGTGGTGACCAGTGCGATATACCTGCTGGAGCGCGTGCTATGGGTGGGTGCTGCTATGGTGACCAGTGAGATATACCTGCTGGAGCGCGTGCTATGGGTGGGTGCTGCTGTGGTGACCAGTGAGATATACCTGCTGGAGCGCGTGCTATGGGTTGGTGCTGCTATGGTGACCAGTGCGATATACCTGCTGGAGCGCGTGCTATGGGTGGGTGCTGCTATGGTGACCAGTGAGATATACCTGCTGGAGCGCGTGCTATGGGTGGGTGCTGCTATGGTGACCAGTGAGATATACCTGCTGGAGCGCGTGCTATGGGTGGGTGCTGCTATGGTGACCAGTGAGATATACCTGCTGGAGCACGTGCTATGGGTGGGTGCTGCTATGGTGACCAGTGAGATATACCTGCTGGAGCGCGTGCTATGGGTGGGTGCTGCTGTGGTGACCAGTGAGATATACCTGCTGGAGCGCGTGCTATGGGTGGGTGTTGCTGTGGTGACCAGTGAGATATACCTGCTGGAGCGCGTGCTATGGGTGGGTGCTGCTATGGTGACCAGTGAGATATACCTGCTGGAGCGCGTGCTATGGGTGGGTGTTGCTATGGTGACCAGTGAGATATACCTGCTGGAGCACCTTCTATGGGTTGGTGCTGCTATGGTGACCAGTGAGATATACCATCAATGAACAGTGAGCCATCTTACATCTCATGCATAACAAAAATAATGATGAAAGAAAAGCAAGTTTGAATGTTGTAAAGTTAGTGTGGGACAGTGGGATTAGTTTTGTTATAGATCAATAATGACAGACCTGGCATTGACCACTTAGATGGAAAGCTACTGAGGATGGTAGCTGACTCTATAGCCACTCCTACTGAGGATGGTAGCTGACTCTATAGCCCCTCCTACTGAGGATGGTAGCTGACTCTATAGCCACTCCTACTGAGGATGGTAGCTGACTCTATAGCCAGTCCTACTGAGGATGGTAGCTGACTCTATAGCCACTCCTACTGAGGATGGTGGCTGACTCTATAGCCACTCCTACTGAGGATGGTAGCTGACTCTATAGCCACTCCTACTGAGGATGGTAGCTGACTCTATAGCCAGTCCTACTGAGGATGGTAGCTGACTCTATAGCCAGTCCTACTGAGGATGGTAGCTGACTCTATAGCCACTCCTACTGAGGATGGTAGCTGACTCTATAGCCAGTCCTACTGAGGATGGTAGCTGACTCTATAGCCAGTCCTACTGAGGATGGTAGCTGACTCTATAGTCACTCCTACTGATGATGGTAGCTGACTCTATAGCCAGTCCTACTGAGGATGGTAGCTGACTCTATAGCCAGTCCTACTGAGGATGGTAGCTGACTCTATAGCCAGTCCTACTGAGGATGGTAGCTGACTCTATAGCCACTCCTACTGACTCTATAGTCACTCCTACTGAGAATGGTTGCTTACTCTATAGCCAGTCCTACTGAGGATGGTAGCTGACTCTATAGCCAGTCCTACTGAGGATGGTAGCTGACTCTATAGCCAGTCCTACTGAGGATGGTAGCTGACTCTATAGCCACTCCTACTGAGGATGGTAGCTGACTCTATAGCCACTCCTACTGAGGATGGTAGCTGACTCTATAGCCACTCCTACTGAGGATGGTAGCTGACTCTATAGCCACTCCTACTGAGGATGGTAGCTGACTCTATAGCCAGTCCTACTGAGGATGGTAGCTGACTCTATAGCCAGTCCTACTGAGGATGGTAGCTGACTCTATAGCCAGTCCTACTGAGGATGGTAGCTGACTCTATAGCCAGTCCTACTGAGGATGGTAGCTGACTATAGCCAGTCCTACTGAGGATAGTTGCTGACTCTATAGCCACTCCTACTGAGGATGGTAGCTGACTCTATAGCCAGTCCTACTGAGGATGGTAGCTGACTCTATAGCCAGTCCTACTGAGGATGGTAGCTGACTCTATAGCCAGTCCTACTGAGGATGGTAGCTGACTATAGCCAGTCCTACTGAGTATGGTAGCTGACTCTATAGCCACTCCTACTGAGGATGGTAGCTGACTCTATAGCCAGTCCTACTGAGGATGGTAGCTGACTCTATAGCCAGTCCTACTGAGGATGGTAGCTGACTCTATAGCCAGTCCTACTGAGGATGGTAGCTGACTATAGCCAGTCCTACTGAGTATGGTAGCTGACTCTATAGCCACTCCTACTGAGGATGGTAGCTGACTCTATAGCCAGTCCTACTGAGGATGGTAGCTGACTCTATAGCCACTCCTACTGAGGATGGTAGCTGACTCTATAGCCACTCCTACTGAGGATGGTAGCTGACTCTATAGCCAGTCCTACTGAGGATGGTAGCTGACTCTATAGCCAGTCCTACTGAGGATGGTAGCTGACTCTATAGCCACTCCTACTGAGGATGGTAGCTGACTCTATAGCCCCTCCTACTGAGGATGGTATCTGACTCTATAGCCACTCCTACTGAGGATGGTTGCTGACTCTATAGCCAGTCCTACTGAGGATGGTAGCTGACTCTATAGCCCCTCCTACTGAGGATGGTAGCTGACTCTATAGCCACTCCTACTGAGGATGGTAGCTGACTCTATAGCCACTCCTACTGAGGATGGTAGCTGACTCTATAGCCACTCCTACTGAGGATGGTGGCTGACTCTATAGCCACTCCTACTGTCTCTATAGCCACTCCTACTGACTCTATAGCCACTCCTACTGAGGATGGTAGCTGACTCTATATTCACTCCTACTGAGGATGGTAGCTGACTCTATAGCCCCTCCTACTGAGGATGGTGGCTGACTCTATAGCCCCTCCTACTGAGGATGGTATCTGACTCTATAGCCACTCCTACTGAGGATGGTAGCTGACTCTATAGCCCCTCCTACTGAGGATGGTGGCTGACTCTATAGCCCCTCCTACTGAGGATGGTGGCTGACTCTATAGCCAGTCCTACTGAGGATGGTAGCTGACTCTATAGCCACTCCTACTGAGGATGGTAGCTGACTCTATAGCCACTCCTACTGACTCTATAGCCAGTCCTACTGAGGATGGTAGCTGACTCTATAGCCAGTCCTACTGAGGATGGTAGCTGACTCTATAGCCAGTCCTACTGAGGATGGTAGCTGACTCTATAGTCACTCCCACTGAGGATGGTAGCTGACTCTATAGCCAGTCCTACTGAGGATGGTAGCTGACTCTATAGCCACTCCTACTGAGGATGGTAGCTGACTCTATAGCCACTCCTACTGACTCTATAGCCCCTCCTACTGAGGATGGTAGCTGACTCTATAGCCAGTCCTACTGAGGATGGTAGCTGACTCTATAGCCACTCCTACTGAGGATGGTAGCTGACTCTATAGCCACTCCTACTGACTCTATAGCCCCTCCTACTGAGGATGGTAGCTGACTCTATAGCCACTCCTACTGAGGATGGTAGCTGACTCTATAGCCACTCCTACTGAGGATGGTAGCTGACTCTATAGCCACTCCTATTGAGGATGGTAGCTGACTCTATAGCCACTCCATAGCCTATAGCCAAAGTCATTCCACTACCCTAGAGTGGTAAAGCAGCCTTTACTGGTTCTAACAGCAGACCAATCAGCTTGCTGCAAGCTCTTAACTGTTGAAAAAAACATGGCGTTTGACCAAATACAATGCTATTTCTCTGTAAACAAATGAACAACAGATTTTCATATGGTGAAGGGCACTCGTCATGTACTGCACTGACACAAATGACTGCTGATTGGTTGAAGGAAATTGATCATCAGAAGGTTGTGGGAGTCGTACAGGTAGATTTCAGTGTAGCCTTATCAATGACCTTACTGACCGAAGCCTGTTGCTGAGAACTATGTGTTATGGATTTACAACCTTCGCCACGTCATGGATTCAGAGATATCTATATCTAATATACCTCGGACGGTTTCCTTTTCATGGAAGCTTCTCTAATGTCAATGTCACGCCCTGGCCATAGAGAGGCTTTTATTCTCTATTTTGGGTATAGGTCAGGGTGTGACTAAGGTGGGCATTCTAGTTTCTTTATTGCTATGTTTTCTGTTTTGGGTGTGGTTCTCAATCAGGGACAGCTGTCTATCGTTGTCTCTGATTGGGGATCATACTTAGGCAGCCTTTTTTCCTTTTGGTTTTTGTGGGTTGTTGTCTTTGTTTGTGGCACTATAGCCCTAGTCAGCTTCACGGTTGTTTTTGTGGGTAGTTGTCTTTGTTAGTGGCACTATAGCCCTAGTCAGCTTCACGGTTGTTTATGTGGGTAGTTGTCTTTGTTAGTGGCACTATAGCCCTAGTCAGCTTCACGGTCGTCGTCGTTGTTGTTGTTGTTTTTTAGCGACATTTATAATAAAGAGAAATGTACGCTCACCACGCTGCACCTTGGTCCATTCCGTACGACGATCGTTACAGTCAAACATGTCTGACTTTAAAAAATATTTATTTTAACAGAAACTGTGACTGTGCTGTATATGCAGGTAACTGTGATCAGATGAAAAACATGGTGACTGGTTGTGTTTCATGTCACAACAAAATGGAAGCCATTTTGTTTTTTACAGTTACGTCTTTACTATTAGGCCCATAATTATTATTGATTTTTAGAGTCTCGCCTCCAGATTCCACGGTATAATTCACACTCTGGATCACAGTCAGCTTTTGGATCATGATCCATGTGTTAAGGTAAAGAGTTTCTGTTCTTCATAGTGCATTTGGGATAAACACTTGTATTTATCCTGTTTTTTTTATTCTGAACTGACCCCGTGAGCACACACACACACACACACACACACACACACACACACACACACACACACACACACACACACACACACACACACACACACACACAGGGAGAGAGAACAATGTCCAGGCAGCTCCCAGGCTGTAACATGTTCGAGGCCTTACTGTAGCGCCTGTTCTAACACCATTCCCTCATCAGAGAGCGATGCCAACCGCCTGCCATGCGGGCTATACCCTCCACAGAGACCAGAGAGGTGTCAGTCCTGGGCTATACCATCCACAGAGACCAGAGAGGTGTCAGTCCTGGGCTATACCCTCCACAGAGACCAGAGAGGTGTCAGTCCTGGGCTATACCCTCCACAGAGACCAGAGAGGTGTCAGTCCTGGGCTATACCATCCACAGAGACCAGAGAGGTGTCAGTCCTGGGCTATACCCTCCACAGAGACCAGAGAGGTGTCAGTCCTGGGCTATACCATCCACAGAGACCAGAGAGGTGTCAGTCCTGGGCTATACCATCCACAGAGACCAGAGAGGTGTCAGTCCTGGGCTATACCATCCACAGAGACCAGGGAGGTGTCAGTCCTGGGCTATACCCTCCACAGAGACCAGAGAGGTGTCAGTCCTGGGCTATACCCTCCACAGAGACCAGAGAGGTGTCAGTCCTGGGCTATACCATCCACAGAGACCAGAGAGGTGTCAGTCCTGGGCTATACCATCCACAGAGACCAGAGAGGTGTCAGTCCTGGGCTATACCCTCCACAGAGACCAGAGAGGTGTCAGTCCTGGGCTATACCCTCCACAGAGACCAGAGAGGTGTCAGTCCTGGGCTATACCCTCCACAGAGACCAGAGAGGTGTCAGTCCTGGGCTATACCCTCCACAGAGACCAGAGAGGTGTCAGTCCTGGGCTATACCCTCCACAGAGACCAGAGAGGTGTCAGTCCTGGGCTATACCCTCCACAGAGACCAGAGAGATGTCAGTCCTGGGCTATACCCTCCACAGAGACCAGAGAGGTGTCAGTCCTGGGCTATACCATCCACGGAGACCAGAGAGGTGTCAGTCCTGGGCTATACCATCCACAGAGACCAGAGAGGTGTCAGTCCTGGGCTATACCATCCACGGAGACCAGAGAGGTGTCAGTCCTGGGCTATACCATCCACAGAGACCAGAGAGGTGTCAGTCCTGGGCTATACCCTCCACAGAGACCAGAGAGGTGTCAGTCCTGGGCTATACCATCCACGGAGACCAGAGAGGTGTCAGTCCTGGGCTATACCATCCACAGAGACCAGAGAGGTGTCAGTCCTGGGCTATACCCTCCACAGAGACCAGAGAGGTGTCAGTCCTGGGCTATACCATCCACAGAGACCAGAGAGGTGTCAGTCCTGGGCTATACCCTCCACAGAGACCAGAGAGGTGTCAGTCCTGGGCTATACCCTCCACAGAGACCAGAGAGGTGTCAGTCCTGGGCTATACCCTCCACAGAGACCAGAGAGGTGTCAGTCCTGGGCTATACCCTCCACAGAGACCAGAGAGGTGTCAGTCCTGGGCTATACCCTCCACAGAGACCAGAGAGGTGTCAGTCCTGGGCTATACCCTCCACAGAGACCAGAGAGGTGTCAGTCCTGGGCTATACCCTCCACAGAGACCAGAGAGGTGTCAGTCCTGGGCTATACCCTCCACAGAGACCAGAGAGGTGTCAGTCCTGGGCTATACCCTCCACAGAGACCAGAGAGGTGTCAGTCCTGGGCTATACCCTCCACAGAGACCAGAGAGGTGTCAGTCCTGGGCTATACCCTCCACAGAGACCAGAGAGGTGTCAGTCCTGGGCTATACCCTCCACAGAGACCAGAGAGGTGTCAGTCCTGGGCTATACCCTCCACAGAGACCAGAGAGGTGTCAGTCCTGGGCTATACCCTCCACAGAGACCAGAGAGGTGTCAGTCCTGGGCTATACCCTCCACAGAGACCAGAGAGGTGTCAGTCCTGGGCTATACCCTCCACAGAGACCAGAGAGGTGTCAGTCCTGGGCTATACCCTCCACAGAGACCAGAGAGGTGTCAGTCCTGGGCTATACCCTCCACAGAGACCAGAGAGGTGTCAGTCCTGGGCTATACCCTCCACAGAGACCAGAGAGGTGTCAGTCCTGGGCTATACCCTCCACAGAGACCAGGGAGGTGTCAGTTCTGGGCTATACCCTCCACAGAGACCAGAGATGTGTCAGTCCTGGGCTATACCCTCCACAGAGACCAGAGAGGTGTCAGTCCTGGGCTATACCCTCCACAGAGACCAGAGAGGTGTCAGTCCTGGGCTATACCCTCCACAGAGACCAGAGAGGTGTCAGTCCTGGGCTATACCCTCCACAGAGACCAGAGAGGTGTCAGTCCTGGGCTATACCCTCCACAGAGACCAGAGAGGTGTCAGTCCTGGGCTATACCCTCCACAGAGACCAGAGAGGTGTCAGTCCTGGGCTATACCCTCCACAGAGACCAGAGAGGTGTCAGTCCTGGGCTATACCATCCACAGAGACCAGAGAGGTGTCAGTCCTGGGCTATAAGAGGTGTCAGTCCTGGGCTATACCCTCCACAGAGACCAGGGAGGTGTCAGTCCTGGGCTATAAGAGGTGTCAGTCCTGGGCTATACCCTCCACAGAGACCAGGGAGGTGTCAGTCCTGGGCTATACCCTCCACAGAGACCAGGGAGGTGTCAGTCCTGGGCTATACCCTCCACAGAGACCAGAGAGGTGTCAGTCCTGGGCTATACCCTCCACAGAGACCAGAGAGGTGTCAGTCCTGGGCTATACCCTCCACAGAGACCAGAGAGGTGTCAGTCCTGGGCTATAAGAGGTGTCAGTCCTGGGCTATACCCTCCACAGAGACCAGGGAGGTGTCAGTCCTGGGCTATACCCTCCACAGAGACCAGGGAGGTGTCAGTCCTGGGCTATACCCTCCACAGAGACCAGAGAGGTGTCAGTCCTGGGCTATACCATCCACAGAGACCAGAGAGGTGTCAGTCCTGGGCTATACCCTCCACAGAGACCAGAGAGGTGTCAGTCCTGGGCTATACCCTCCACAGAGACCAGAGAGGTGTCAGTCCTGGGCTATACCCTCCACAGAGACCAGAGAGGTGTCAGTCCTGGGCTATACCCTCCACAGAGACCAGAGAGGTGTCAGTCCTGGGCTATACCCTCCACAGAGACCAGAGAGGTGTCAGTCCTGGGCTATACCCTCCACAGAGACCAGAGAGGTGGCTGATGGGTATGTGGACTGTGTCAGCCCCGGAAGAGAAAATATTGACATACGAGAATCTCAGGTAGCTTACCAAAACCCTTCCTCCGTCCTTACTCCCTCCCTCCCTCCCTCTCTCCATCCTGTTGTTCCAGAATACCTCTGGTAGTGATGAGCAGGACCTGTTGTTCCAGAATAACTCTGGTAGTGTTGAGCAGGTCCTGTTGTTCCAGAATAACTCTGGTAGTGTTGAGCAGGTCCTGTTGTTCCAGAATAACTCTGGTAGTGTTGAGCAGGACCTGTTGTTCCAGAATAACTCTGGTAGTGTTGAGCAGGACCTGTTGTTCCAGAATAACTCTGGTAGTGTTGAGCAGGTCCTGTTGTTCCAGAATAACTCTGGTAGTGTTGAGCAGGTCCTGTTGTTCCAGAATAACTCTGGTAGTTTTGAGCAGGACCTGTTGTTCCAGAATAACTCTGGTAGTGTTGAGCAGGACCTGTTGTTCCAGAATAACTCTGGTAGTGTTGAGCAGGTCCTGTTGTTCCAGAATAACTCTGTTAGTGTTGAGCAGGTCCTGTTGTTCCAGAATGTGTTGAGGAGGTCCTGTTGTTCCAGAATAACTCTGGTAGTGTTGAGCAGGACCTGTTGTTCCAGAATAACTCTGGTAGTGTTGAGCAGGACCTGTTGTTCCAGAATAACTCTGGTAGTGTTGAGCAGGTCCTGTTGTTCCAGAATAACTCTGGTAGTGTTGAGCAGGTCCTGTTGTTCCAGAATGTGTTGAGGAGGTCCTGTTGTTCCAGAATAACTCTGGTAGTGTTGAGCAGGACCTGTTGTTCCAGAATAACTCTGGTAGTGTTGAGCAGGACCTGTTGTTCCAGAATAACTCTGGTAGTGTTGAGCAGGACCTGTTGTTCCAGAATACCTCTGGTAGTGTTGGGCAGGTCCTGTTGTTCCAGAATAACTCTGGTAGTGTTGGGCAGGTCTTGTTGGACCACAGCTTTGGTTAGACGAGGGTGATTTGACAGTGTCGGGTCAGGGATAACTTCACAGTGTAACGTCTTTATATATATATAGAGAGAGAGAGAGAGTATATATTCTGGATATGAAACTGTTCATTTGATTTCCTATTTTGATATTGAATATTGTTGAGGAATAGTTTTCAAGTCAGTGTTGACTGTGCTGTTTACACCTGCTGTATCCTGGTCACCTGACAAATACACGTTGATTTGATCTTGGCATCTTGTTAGATCTTCTTTGATCTTCTTAGCAATGCAAATCTGCAAATGTTATTCATGTAATGGGGGTTATTTAATGGGGGTTATTTAATGGGTGCTTTTTAATGGGAATTGTTCATTGGCAGTTGTTAATTTGGGGTTGTTCATTGGGGGTTGTTCATTTGGGGTTGTTCATTGGGGGTTGTTCATTTGGGGTTATTTAATGGGAATTGTTAATTGGGTGTTATTTAATGGGGGTTGTTTAATGGGGGATGTTCAATGGGGGTTATTTAATGGGGGTTATTTAATGGGGGTTGTTTAATGGGGTTGTTTAATGGGGGTTATTTAATGGGGGTTGTTTAATGGGGTTATTTAATGGGGGTTATTTAATGAGGGTTGTTTAATGGGGGGGTTACTTCACCTCACCCCATGTCTTACTGTTACGCGACGCTTGTCCCTCAACAGTCAGTCCAGATGATTCATTGCTTTATCTAAAGTAAGACAGTCACCACAGCATTAAGGTACAGTCTACTGTCTGGGTGGCACAGGGCATACTGCACATACCAGACCCCTGCTATAGTGATGGACAGGTGAGGAATATCTTGAATACTCTACAGCATGAGAGCCCTCACCAGACCAGACCCCTGCTATAGTGACAGAGAGGTGAGGAATATCTTTAAACAATTGAAAATGGCGGCAAGCGATTTGCTGAACAGAATGAGGAAGAGAATGTTGCAGAGTCTCCTCCCCTCACCCCTCCTCCCCCTCACCCCTCCACCCCCTCACCCCTCATCCCCCTCACCCCTCCTCCCCCTCACCCCTCATCCCCCCCACCTCTCCTCGCCTCATCCTTTCTCACCCCTCCTCCCCCTCACTCCTCCTCCCCCTCACCCCTCATCCTTTCTCACCCCTCCTCCCCCTCACCCCTCCTCCCCCTCACCCCTCATCCTTTCTCACCCCTCATCCTTTCTCACCCCTCCTCCCCCTCACCCCTCCACCCCCTCACCCCTCATCCCCCTCACCCCTCCTCCCCCTCACCCCTCCTCCCCCTCACCCCTCCTCCCCCTCACCTCTCCTCGCCTCATCCTTTCTCACCCCTCCTCCCCCTCACCCCTCCTCCCCCTCACCCCTCATCCTTTCTCACCCCTCCTCCCCCTCACCCCTCCTCCCCCTCACCCCTCATCCTTTCTCACCCCTCATCCTTTCTCACCCCTCCTCCCCCTCACCCCTCCACCCCCTCACCCCCTCCTCCCCCTCACCCCTCATCCTTTCTCACCCCTCCACCCCCTCACCCCTCCCTCCCCCTCATCCTTTCTCACCCCTCCTCCCCCTCACCCCTCATCCCCCCACCTCTCATCCTTTCTCACCCCTCCTCCCCCTCACCCCCCCTCCCCCTCACCCCCTCATCCTTTCTCACCCCCTCCCTCCCCCTCACCCCTCCTCCCCCTCACCCCTCATCCTTTCTCACCCCTCCTCCCCCTCACCCCTCCTCCCCCTCACCCCTCATCCTTTCTCACCCCCTCCTCCTCCTCACCCCTCATCCCCCCACCTCTCCTCGCCTCATCCTTTCTCACCGCTCCTCCCCCTCACCCCTCCTTCCCCTCACCCACACTCAATACCATTTTCTAAACGGACAGGTCAACATTTATGAGATCATTTGGGGAATCCCCCCCAGCCGGTCTCCGACCAAATCCAGATCGCAAACCGTCTCCGTCTGAACCCTTTGACCTTTGATCTGATTGGTTCAGAGTACAACCTGACCTCTGAAATTCCACCAATCCCAGCCCTGGTAAATTGGTTTGCAGCAGTCATAGATATTTACAGTATATTGAAATTCATCGGGCTTTCGGTGTTGGATTGCCTTGGGTTAACGTTACAAAGCAAGCTCATTACAACAACTCATTACTCGTTACAACCTTAAATATCCACTTACTGTGAAGTAGGAACCTGCATCAATATACTAATTTAACATTTACATTACATTTAAGTCATTTAGCAGACGCTCTTATCCAGAGCGACTTACAAATTGGTGAATTCACCTTCTGACATCCAGTGGAACAGCCACTTACAATAGTGCATCTAAATCATTTAAGGGGGGGGGGGGTGAGAAGGATTACTTATCCTATCCTAGGTATTCCTTGAAGAGGTGGGGTTTCAGGTGTCTCCGGAAGGTGGTGATTGACTCTGCTGTCCTGGCAAATAAATGTGTCCTCTTAAGCCACTCGAGTGTTGCTTTAGCAGTATGCTTTGGGTCATTGTCCTGCTGGAAGGTGAACCTCCGTCCCAGTCTCAAATCTCTAGAAGACTGAAACAGGTTTGCCTCAAGAATTTCCCTGTATTTAGCACCATCCATCATTCCTTCAATTTTGACCAGTTTCCAGTCCCTCCTAAAAAAAAAGCATCCCCAAAGCATGATGCTGCCACCACCATGCTTCACTGTGGGGATGGTGCTCTCGGGGTAATTATAGGTGTTGGGTTTGTGCCAGACATAGCGTTTTCCTTGATGGCCAGAGTACATTCTTCCATATGTTTGGGGAGTCTCCCACATGCCTTTTTGCGAACACCAAACGTGTTTGCTTGTTTTATTTCTAAGCAATGGCATTTTTCTGGCCACTCTTCCGTAAATCCCAGCTCTGTGGAGTGTTCGGCTTAAAGTGGTCCTATGGACAGATACTCCAATCTCACTGTGGAGTTTTGCAGATCCTTCAGGGTTATCTTTGGTCTCTTTGTTGCCTCTCTGACTAATGCCCTCCTTGCCTGGTCCATGAGTTTTGGTGGCCCTCTCTTGGCAGGTTTGTTGTGGTGCCATATTCTTTCCATTTTTGAATAATGTATTTAATGGGGCTCTGTGGGGTGTTTAAAGTTTCTGATATGTTTTTATAACTCAACCCTGGTCTGTACTTCTCCACTACTTCCCTAAACTCATTACTCGTTACAACCTTAAATATCCACTTAGGTGTTGTGTTAGTGTAGAGACAGCTAGCTAGGTGTTGTGTTAGTGTAGAGGCAGCTAGCTAGGTGTTGAGTTAGTGTAGAGGCAGCTAGCTAGGTGTTGAGTTAGTGTAGAGGCAGCTAGCTAGGTGTTGAGTTAGTGTAGAGGCAGCTAGCTAGGTGTTGTGTTAGTGTAGAGGCAGCTAGCTCGGTGTTGTGTTAGTGTAGAGGCAGCTAGCTAGGTGTTGAGTTAGTGTAGAGGCAGCTTGCTTGGTGTTGTGTTAGTGTAGAGGCAGCTAGCTAGGTGTTGTGTTGTATTAGTGTAGAGACAGCTAGCTTGAGGTTGTGTTTGTGTAGTCATGTGTCTTGTGTTGACAACCAAGTGACAGGTGCAACATGTGGTCACTCCTCTAAGTATAGAAACACCCAATCTAATTTGAAGCCTTCCGCTCATCTCTCTCTCTCTCTCTCTCTCTCTCTCTCTCTCTCTGTCTCTCTGTCTCTCTCCTCTCCCTGTCTCCCTGTCTCTCTCCCTGTCTCTCTCCCTCCCTGTCTCTCTCTGACTCTCTGTCTCTGTCTCTCTCTCTCTCTCTCTCTCTCTCTCTCTCTCTCTCTCTCTCTCTCTCTCTGTCTCTCCGTGTCTCTCTCTCTCTCTCTCTGTCTCTCTCTGTCTCGCTGTCTCTCTCTCTGTCTCCCTGTCTCCCTGTCTCTCTCTGTCTGTCTGTCTGTCTGTCTGTCTGTCTGTCTCTCTCTCAATCTGTCTCTCTCTCCCTGTCTCCCTGTCTGTCTCCCTGTCTGTCTCCCTGTCTGTCTCTCTCTCTCCCTGTCTCCCTGTCTCTGTGTCTCTGTCTCTGTCTCTCTGTCTCTCTCTCTCTCTGTCTCTGGACCATCCTGTGTGACTTTATTTGGACTAAGAAAATAGACTTTTCGACACTGTCATGAAGCATTACGACCATCACAATCATATAATCCAAGAAGGTCTGTCACGTACATGTCTTCACGTCAGTCATCAGTCAAACAGAGGGTGTCTGGTCCTGCTCCTGAAATGTGCTCCTTGTCAATACAAATATATATTAAACATAAACATACTGTTGACACATAGGCTATGGGTTAATGCGATGTTTATAATGATAATGATCCTATCTATAGACCTGTTGTGACATATAATGTTATGACAGTGGTATGATCCCATATAATGACATGTTTATGACTGTAGATATGAATGAACCCTTCAACCCAGGGTTATTCCACCTGTAGACCTATATAGAATGAACCCTTCAACCCAGGGTTATTCCACCTGTAGACCTATATAGAATAAACCCCCTCAACCCAGGGTTATTCCACCTGTAGACCTATATAGAATGAGCCCTTCAACCCAGGGTTTAGTCCACCTGTAGACCTATATAGAATGAGCCCTTCAACCCAGGGTTAGTCCACCTATAGACCTATATAGAATAAACCCTTCAACCCAGGGTTAGTCCACCTGTAGACCTATATAGAATAAACCCTTCAACCCAGGGTTAGTCCACCTGTAGACCTATATAGAATGAACCCTTCAACACAGGGTTTAGTCCACCTGTAGACCTATATAGAATGATCCCAACTTCAGCCTTCAAGAGCCTGAGAATGTGCTATTCTTTCTTTCACATCGTATCGGATTCAGGCCTTGGCAACCAAGTGGGTAACCAGGTGTGGGCACTTCTAGCTAACTGAGTACCAGACAAAAGGAGACAACTATCAGATATAGTCCGACCCTGGAGGACTGCAGTTACCCTCCCCTCCTGTGCTGCATCCCACCCTGCCTTCATCAGAACGGCCATTCTCTTCCCTCCACATACTGACATACAGGGGACTTCTGGTTGCCAGGCAGCACAATCACAAACTCCAATACAGAGTACATTAGAGCAGGTGCAGTGGCCTGCTGCTAGACGGTTAGGGGGCTAGGGGTTAGGGGGCTAGGGGGAAGCATGCCTCAGGTTGGCACCAAGGATCATCACTTCACTGTGGCCGGTGGTAATTCCTGTCACCCAGCCTCTCCCTCCCCCCTGTCTCTCTCTGTCTCTTTCTCCCTCTCCCCTGTCTCTCTCTGTCTCTCTCTGTCTCTTTCTCCCTCTCCCCTGTCTCGCTCTGTCTCTTTCTCCCTCTCCCCTGTCTCTCTCTGTCTCCTTCTCCCTCTCTCTGTCTCTCTCTGTCTCTTTCTCCCTCTCCCCTGTCTCGCTCTGTCTCTTTCTCCCTCTCCCCTGTCTCTCTCTGTCTCTTTCTCCCTCTCCCCTGTCTCGCTCTGTCTCTTTCTCCCTCTCCCTGTCTCTCTCTGTCTCTTTCTCCCTCTCCCCTGTCTCTCTCTGTCTCTTTCTCCCTCTCCCCTGTCTCTTTCTCCCTCTCCCCTGTCTCTCTCTGTCTCTTTCTCCCTCTCCCCTGTCTCTTTCTCCCTCTCCCCTGTCTCTCTCTGTCTCTTTCTCTTGCTTGCTGCTGTGATGTCACACTGTGGTATTTCACCCAGTAGATATGGGAGTTTATCAAGATTGGATTTGTTTTCTAATTCTTTGTGTATCTGTGTAATGTGAGTGAAATATGTGTCTCTAATACGGTCATGCATTTGGCAGAAGGTTAGGAAGTGCAGCTCAATTCATTTCTGTTTCTCCCCTCTCTCTGTCTCTCTCCCCTCTCTCTGTCTCCCACTCTCCCTCTCTCTCTCTCTGTCTCCCACTCTCCCTCTCTCTCTCTGTCTCCCACTCTCCCTCTCTCTCTCTGTCTCCCACTCTCCCTCTCTCTCTCTGTCTCCCACTCTCCCTTTCTCTCTCTGTCTCCCACTCTCCCTCTCTCTCTCTGTCTCCCACTCTCCCTCTCCTTCTCTGTCTCTCCCTCTCTCTCTTTCTCCCACTTCCACTTCTCCCTCTCCTTCTCTGTCTCTCCCTCTCTCTGTCTCCCACTCTCCCTCTCCCTCCTCTCTCATACTTCCCCTTCTCCCTCCTCTCTCTCACTTCCCCTTCTCCCTCCTCTCTCACTTCCCCTTCTCCCTCTTCTCTCTCACTTCCCCTTCTCCCTCTTCTCTCTCACTTCCCCTTCTCCATCTTCTCTCTCACTTCCCCTTCTCCCTCCTCTCTCTCACTTCCCCTTCTCCCTCTTCTCTCTCACTTCCCCTTCTCCCTCTTCTCTCTCACTTCCCCTTCTCCATCTTCTCTCTCACTTCCCCTTCTCCCTCCTCTCTCTCACTTCCCCTTCTCCCTCTTCTCTCTCACTTCCCCTTCTCCCTCTTCTCTCTCACTTCCCCTTCTCCCTCTTCTCTCTCACTTCCCCTTCTCCATCTTCTCTCTCACTTCCCCTTCTCCCTCCTCTCTCTCACTTCCCCTTCTCCCTCTTCTCTCTCACTTCCCCTTCTCCCTCTTCTCTCTCACTTCCCCTTCTCCCTCTTCTCTCTCACTTCCCCTTCTCCATCTTCTCTCTCACTTCCCCTTCTCCCTCCTCTCTCTCACTTCCCTTCTCCCTCTTCTCTCTCACTTCCCCTTCTCCCTCTTCTCTCTCACTTCCCCTTCTCCCTCTTCTCTCTCACTTCCCCTTCTCCTCTTCTCTCTCACTTCCCCTTCTCCCTCTTCTCTCTCACTTCCCCTTCTCCATCTTCTCTCTCACTTCCCCTTCTCCCTCTTCTCTCTCACTTCCCCTTCTCCCTCCTCTCTCCTCAATGAAAATAGTGACTCAATAAATAAATACACAGTGAATAACAAATAAAAATAACTAGTAAAATAATGTCTATTCAGTATATAGGCAGCAGAAAATAACATGGTTATATACTGGGAGTAGATGTGCAGGGTTAGTTACACTATATATACAGCAGTATGTGGACACCCCTTCATACACTATATATACAGGACACCCCTTCATCCACTATATATACAGCAGTATGAGGACACCCCTTCATCCACTATATATACAGGACACCCCTTTATCCACTATATATACAGGACACCCCTTCATCCACTATATATACAGCAGTATGAGGACACCCCTTCATCCACTATATATACAGGACACCCCTTCATCCACTATATATACAGCAGTATGAGGACACCCCTTCATCCACTATATATACAGGACACCCCTTCATCCACTATATATACAGCAGTATGAGGACACCCCTTCATCCACTATATATACAGCAGTATGAGGACACCCCTTCATCCACTATATATACAGGACACCCCTTCATCCACTATATATACAGGACACCCCTTCATCCACTATATATACAGGACACCCCTTCATCCACTATATATACAGCAGTATGAGGACACCCCTTCATCCACTATATATACAGCAGTATGAGGACACCCCTTCATCCACTATATATACAGGACACCCCTTCATCCACTATATATACAGGACACCCCTTCATACACTATATATACAGCAGTATGAGGACACCCCTTCATCCACTATATATACAGCAGTATGAGGACACCCCTTCATCCACTATATATACAGCAGTATGAGGACACCCCTTCATCCACTATATATACAGGACACCCCTTCATCCACTATATATACAGGACATCCCTTCATCCACTATATATACAGGACACCCCTTCATACACTATATATACAGCAGTATGAGGACACCCCTTCATCCACTATATATACAGCAGTATGAGGACACCCCTTCATCCACTATATATACAGGACATCCCTTCATCCACTATATATACAGGACACCCCTTCATACACTATATATACAGTAGTATGAGGGCACCCCTTCATCCACTATATATACAGCAGTATGTGGACACCCCTTCATCCACTATATATACAGCAGTATGAGGACACCCCTTCATCCACTATATATACAGCAGTATGAGGACACCCCTTCATCCACTATATATACAGCAGTATGAGGACACCCCTTCATCCACTATATATACAGCAGTATGAGGACACCCCTTCATCCACTATATATACAGCAGTATGAGGACACCCCTTCATCCACTATATATACAGGACACCCCTTCATCCACTATATATACAGGACACCCCTTCATACACTATATATACAGGACACCCCTTCATCCACTATATATACAGGACACCCCTTCATCCACTATATATACAGTAGTATGAGGACACCCCTTCATACACTATATATACAGGACACCCCTTCATCCACTATATATACAGGACACCCCTTCATCCACTATATATACAGCACTATGTGGACACCCCTTCATCCACTATATATACAGCAGTATGTGGACACCCATTCATCCACTATATATACAGGACACCCCTTCATCCACTATATATACAGGACACCCCTTCATCCACTATATATACAGGACACCCCTTCATCCACTATATATACAGGACACCCCTTCATCCACTATATATACAGCAGTATGAGGACACCCCTTCATCCACTATATATACAGCAGTATGAGGACACCCCTTCATCCACTATATATACAGGACACCCCTTCATCCACTATATATACAGCAGTATGAGGACACCCATTCATCCACTATATATACAGGACACCCCTTCATCCACTATATATACAGCAGTATGAGGACACCCCTTCATTCACTATATATACAGCAGTATGTGGACACCCCTTCATCCACTATATATACAGGACACCCCTTCATCCACTATATATACAGGACACCCATTCATCCACTATATATACAGCAGTATGAGGACACCCCTTCATCCACTATATATACAGCAGTATGAGGACACCCCTTCATCCACTATATATACAGGACACCCCTTCATCCACTATATATACAGCAGTATGAGGACACCCCTTCATCCACTATATATACAGGACACCCCTTCATCCACTATATATACAGGACACCCCTTCATCCACTATATATAAGGCAGGATGAGGACACCCCTTCATCCACTATATATACAGGACACCCCTTCATCCACTATATATACAGCAGTATGAGGACACCCCTTCATCCACTATATATACAGCAGTATGAGGACACCCCTTCATCCACTATATATACAGGACACCCCTTCATCCACTATATATACAGGACACCCCTTCATCCACTATATATACAGGACACCCCTTCATCCACTATATATACAGCAGTATGAGGACACCCCTTCATACACTATATATACAGCAGTATGAGGACACCCCTTCATCCACTATATATACAGCAGTATGAGGACACCCCTTCATCCACTATATATACAGCAGTATGAGGACACCCCTTCATCCACTATATATACAGGACACCCCTTCATCCACTATATATACAGGACACCCCTTCATACACTATATATACAGCAGTATGAGGACACCCCTTCATCCACTATATATACAGCAGTATGAGGACACCCCTTCATCCACTATATATACAGCAGTATGAGGACACCCCTTCATCCACTATATATACAGGACATCCCTTCATCCACTATATATACAGGACACCCCTTCATACACTATATATACAGCAGTATGAGGACACCCCTTCATCCACTATATATACAGCAGTATGAGGACACCCCTTCATCCACTATATATACAGGACATCCCTTCATCCACTATATATACAGGACACCCCTTCATACACTATATATACAGTAGTATGAGGGCACCCCTTCATCCACTATATATACAGCAGTATGTGGACACCCCTTCATCCACTATATATACAGCAGTATGAGGACACCCCTTCATCCACTATATATACAGCAGTATGAGGACACCCCTTCATCCACTATATATACAGCAGTATGAGGACACCCCTTCATCCACTATATATACAGCAGTATGAGGACACCCCTTCATCCACTATATATACAGCAGTATGAGGACACCCCTTCATCCACTATATATACAGGACACCCCTTCATCCACTATATATACAGGACACCCCTTCATCCACTATATATACAGGACACCCCTTCATACACTATATATACAGGACACCCCTTCATCCACTATATATACAGGACACCCCTTCATCCACTATATATACAGTAGTATGAGGACACCCCTTCATACACTATATATACAGGACACCCCTTCATCCACTATATATACAGGACACCCCTTCATCCACTATATATACAGCAGTATGTGGACACCCCTTCATCCACTATATATACAGCAGTATGTGGACACCCATTCATCCACTATATATACAGGACACCCCTTCATCCACTATATATACAGGACACCCCTTCATCCACTATATATACAGGACACCCCTTCATCCACTATATATACAGGACACCCCTTCATCCACTATATATACAGCAGTATGAGGACACCCCTTCATCCACTATATATACAGCAGTATGAGGACACCCCTTCATCCACTATATATACAGGACACCCCTTCATCCACTATATATACAGCAGTATGAGGACACCCATTCATCCACTATATATACAGGACACCCCTTCATCCACTATATATACAGCAGTATGAGGACACCCCTTCATTCACTATATATACAGCAGTATGTGGACACCCCTTCATCCACTATATATACAGGACACCCCTTCATCCACTATATATACAGGACACCCATTCATCCACTATATATACAGCAGTATGAGGACACCCCTTCATCCACTATATATACAGCAGTATGAGGACACCCCTTCATCCACTATATATACAGGACACCCCTTCATCCACTATATATACAGCAGTATGAGGACACCCCTTCATCCACTATATATACAGGACACCCCTTCATCCACTATATATACAGGACACCCCTTCATCCACTATATATACAGCAGTATGAGGACACCCCTTCATCCACTATATATACAGGACACCCCTTCATCCACTATATATAAGGCAGGATGAGGACACCCCTTCATCCACTATATATACAGGACACCCCTTCATCCACTATATATACAGGACACCCCTTCATCCACTATATATACAGCAGTATGAGGACACCCCTTCATCCACTATATATACAGCAGTATGTGGACACCCCTTCATCCACTATATATACAACAGTGTGTGGACACCCCTTCATCCACTATATATACAGGACACCCCTTCATCCACTATATATACAGCAGTATGAGGACACCCCTTCATCTACTATATATAAGGCAGGATGAGGACACCCCTTCATCCACTATATATACAGGACACCCCTTCATCCACTATATATACAGGACACCCCTTCATCCACTATATATACAGCAGTATGTGGACACCCCTTCATCCACTATATATACAGCAGTATGAGGACACCCCTTCATCCACTATATATACAGCAGTATGAGGACACCCCTTCATACACTATATATACAGGACACCCCTTCATCCACTATATATACAGGACACCCCTTCATCCACTATATATACAGCAGTATGAGGACACCCCTTCATCCACTATATATACAGGACACCCCTTCATCCACTATATATACAGCAGTATGTGGACACCCCTTCATCCACTATATATACAGGACACCCCTTCATCCACTATATATACAGCAGTATGAGGACACCCCTTCATCCACTATATATACAGGACACCCCCTTCATCCACTATATATACAGCAGTATGAGGACACCCCTTCATCCACTATATATACAGCAGTATGAGGACACCCCTTCATCCACTATATATACAGCAGTATGAGGACACCCCTTCATCCACTATATATACAGCAGTATGAGGACACCCCTTCATACACTATACATACAGGACACACCTTCATCCACTATATATACAGGACACCCCTTCATCCACTATATATACAGGACACCCCTTCATCCACTATATATACAGGACACCCCTTCATCCACTATATATACAGGACACCCCTTCATCCACTATATATACAGGACACCCCTTCATCCACTATATATACAGCAGTATGAGGACACCCCTTCATCCACTATATATACAGCAGTATGTGGACACCCCTTCATCCACTATATATACAGCAGTATGTGGACACCCCTTCATCCACTATATATGCAGCAGTTTGTGGACACCCCTTCATCCACTATATATACAGGACACCCCTTCATCCACTATATATACAGCAGTATGAGGACACCCCTTCATCCACTATATATACAGCAGTATGTGGACAACCCTTCATCCACTATATATACAGGACACCCCTTCATCCACTATATCTACAGCAGTATGAGGACACCCCTTCATCCACTATATATACAGCAGTATGAGGACACCCCTTCATCCACTATATATACAGGACACCCCTTCATCCACTATATATACAGGACACCCCTTCATCCACTATATATACAGGACACCCCTTCATCCACTATATATACAGGACACCCCTTCATCCACTATATATACAGCAGTATGAGGACACCCCTTCATCCACTATATATACAGGGCACCCCTTCATCCACTATATATACAGCAGTATGAGGACACCCCTTCATCCACTATATATACAGTAGTATGAGGACACCACTTCATCCACTATATATACAGCAGTATGAGGACACCCCTTCATCCACTATATATACAGGACACCCCTTCATCCACTATATATACAGGACACCCCTTCATCCACTATATATACAGCAGTATGAGGACACCCCTTCATCCACTATATATACAGCAGTATGAGGACACCTCTTCATCCACTATATATACAGGACACCCCTTCATCCACTATATATACAGCAGTATGTGGACACCCCTTCATCCACTATATATACAGCAGTATGTGGACACCCCTTCATCCACTATATATACAACAGTATGTGGACACCCCTTCATCCACTATATATACAGGACACCCCTTCATCCACTATACATACAGGACACCCCTTCATCCACTATATATACAGGACACCCCTTCATCCACTATATATACAGGACACCCCTTCATCCACTATATATACAGGACACCCCTTCATCCACTATATATACAGCAGTATGTGGACACCCCTTCATCCACTATATATACAGCAGTATGAGGACACCCCTTCATCCACTATATATACAGGGCACCCCTTCATCCACTATATATACAGCAGTATGTGGACACCCCTTCATCCACTATATATACAGCAGTATGAGGACACCCCTTCATCCACTATATATACAGCAGTATGAGGACACCTCTTCATCCACTATATATACAGGACACCCCTTCATCCACTATATATACAGCAGTATGTGGACACCCCTTCATCCACTATATATACAGCAGTATGAGGACACCCCTTCATCCACTATATATACAGCAGTATGAGGACACCCCTTCATCCACTATATATACAGCAGTATGAGGACACCCCTTCATCCACTATATATACAGCAGTATGAGGACACCCCTTCATCCACTATATATACAGCAGTATGAGGACACCCCTTCATCCAC
This sequence comes from Oncorhynchus masou masou, assembly GCF_036934945.1. Lineage (NCBI taxonomy): Eukaryota > Metazoa > Chordata > Actinopteri > Salmoniformes > Salmonidae > Oncorhynchus > Oncorhynchus masou. The sequence goes on along the minus strand of NW_027010914.1, from coordinate 570,286 downwards.
TATATATACAGGACACCCCTTCATCCACTATATATACAGCAGTATGAGGACACCCCTTCATCCACTATATATACAGCAGTATGTGGACACCCCTTCATCCACTATATATACAGCAGTATGAGGACACCCCTTCATACACTATATATACAGGACACCCCTTCATCCACTATATATACAGCAGTATGTGGACACCCCTTCATCCACTATATATACAGGACACCCCTTCATCCACTATATATACAGGACACCCCTTCATACACTATATATACAGGACACCCCTTCATCCACTATATATACAGCAGTATGTGGACACCCCTTCATCCACTATATATACAGCAGTATGTGGACACCCCTTCATCCACTATATATACAGGACACCCCTTCATCCACTATATATACAGCAGTATGAGGACACCCCTTCATCCACTATATATACAGCAGTATGAGGACACCCCTTCATCCACTATACATACAGCAGTATGTGGACACCCCTTCATCCACTATATATACAGGACACCCCTTCATCCACTATATATACAGCAGTATGAGGACACCCCTTCATCCACTATATATACAGGACACCCCTTCATCCACTATATATACAGCACTATGAGGACACCCCTTCATCCACTATATATACAGGACACCCCTTCATCCACTATATATACAGCAGAATGAGGACACCCCTTCATCCACTATATATACAGGACACCCCTTCATCCACTATATATACAGCAGTATGTGGACACCCCTTCATCCACTATATATACAGGACACCCCTTCATCCACTATATATACAGGACACCCCTTCATCCACTATATATACAGTAGTATGAGGACACCCCTTCATCCACTATATATACAGCAGTATGAGGACACCCCTTCATCCACTATATATACAGGACAACCCTTCATCCACTATATATACAGGACACCCCTTCATCCACTATATATACAGGACACCCCTTCATCCACTATATATACAGGACACCCCTTCATCCACTATATATACAGGACACCCCTTCATCCACTATATATACAGGACACCCCTTCATCCACTATATATACAGTAGTATGAGGACACCCCTTCATCCACTATATATACAGCAGTATGAGGACACCCCTTCATCCACTATATATACAGGACAACCCTTCATCCACTATATATACAGCAGTATGTGGACACCCCTTCATCCACTATATATACAGGACACCCCTTCATCCACTATATATACAGGACACCCCTTCATCCACTATATATACAGTAGTATGAGGACACCCCTTCATCCACTATATATACAGCAGTATGAGGACACCCCTTCATCCACTATATATACAGGACACCCCTTCATCCACTATATATACAGTAGTATGAGGACACCCCTTCATCCACTATATATACAGGACACCCCTTCATCCACTATATATACAACAGTATGTGGACACCCCTTCATCCACTATATATACAGGACACCCCTTCATCCACTATATATACAGGACACCCCTTCATCCACTATATATACAGTAGTATGAGGACACCCCTTCATCCACTATATATACAGCAGTATGAGGACACCCCTTCATCCACTATATATACAGCAGTATGAGGACACCCCTTCATCCACTATATATACAGCAGTATGAGGACACCCCTTCATCCACTATATATACAGCAGTATGAGGACACCCCTTCATCCACTATATATACAGGACACCCCTTCATCCACTATATATACAGGACACCCCTTCATCCACTATATATACAGCAGTATGAGGACACCCCTTCATCCACTATATATACAGCAGTATTAGGACACCCCTTCATCCACTATATATACAGCAGTATGTGGACACCCCTTCATCCACTATATATACAGGACACCCCTTCATCCACTATATATACAGCAGTATGTGGACACCCCTTCATCCACTATATATACAGCAGTATGAGGACACCCCTTCATCCACTATATATACAGGACACCCCTTCATCCACTATATATACAGTAGTATGAGGACACCCCTTCATCCACTATATATACAGGACACCCCTTCATCCACTATATATACAGCAGTATGAGGACACCCCTTCGTCCACTATATATACAGGACACCCCTTCATCCACTATATATACAGTAGTATGAGGACACCCCTTCATACACTATATATACAGGACACCCCTTCATCCACTATATATACAGCAGTATGAGGACACCCCTTCATCCACTATATATACAGCAGTATGAGGACACCCCTTCATCCACTATATATACAGGACACCCCTTCATCCACTATATATACAGCAGTATGAGGACACCCCTTCATCCACTATATATACAGGACACCCCTTCATCCACTATATATACAGCAGTATAAGGACACCCCTTCATCCACTATATATACAGTAGTATGAGGACACCCCTTCATCCACTATATATACAGGACACCCCTTCATCCACTATATATACAGCAGTATGAGGACACCCCTTCATCCACTATATATACAGGACACCCCTTCATCCACTATATATACAGCAGTATGAGGACACCCCTTCATCCACTATATATACAGCAGTATGTGGACACCCCTTCATCCACTATATATACAGTAGTATGAGGACACCCCTTCATACACTATATATACAGGACACCCCTTCATCCACTATATATACAGCAGTATGAGGACACCCCTTCATCCACTATATATACAGCAGTATGAGGACACCCCTTCATCCACTATATATACAGCAGTATGAGGACACCCCTTCATCCACTATATATACAGGACACCCCTTCATCCACTATATATACAGCAGTATGAGGACACCCCTTCATCCACTATATATACAGCACTATGTGGACACCCCTTCATCCACTATATATACAGGACACCCCTTCATCCACTATATATACAGGACACCCCTTCATCCACTATATATACAGCAGTATGAGGACACCCCTTCATCCACTATATATACAGGACACCCCTTCATCCACTATATATACAGGACACCCCTTCATCCACTATATATACAGGACACCCCTTCATCCACTATATATACAGCAGTATGAGGACACACCTTCATCCACTATATATACAGGACACCCCTTCATCCACTATATATACAGGACACCCCTTCATCCACTATATATACAGGACACCCCTTCATCCACTATATATACAGGACACCCCTTCATCCACTATATATACAGCAGTATGAGGACACCCCTTCATACCTCCAGCGTTGTTCTGGGTGGTGAGGTCATACCTCCAGCGTTGTTCGTGGTGGTGATGTGGTAATACCTCCAGCGTTGTTCCTGGTGGTGATGTGGTCATACCTCCAGCGTTGTTCCTGGTGGTGATGTGGTAATACCTCCAGCGTTGTTCCTGGTGGTGATGTGGTCATACCTCCAGCGTTGTTCCTGGTGGTGATGTGGTCATACCTCCAGCGTTGTTCCTGGTGGTGATGTGGTCATACCTCCAGCGTTGTTCCTGGTGGTGATGTGGTCATACCTCCAGCGTTGTTCCTGGTGGTGATGTGGTAATACCTCCAGTGTTGTTCCTGGTGGTGATGTGGTCATACCTCCAGCATTGTTCCTGGTGGTGATGTGGTCATACCTCCAGCGTTGTTCCTGGTGGTGATGTGGTCATACCTCCAGCGTTGTTCCTGGTGGTGAGGTCATACCTCCAGCGTTGTTCCTGGTGGTGATGAGGTCATACCTCCAGCGTTGTTCTGGGTGTTGAGGTCATACCTCCAGCGTTGTTCTGGGTGGTGAGGTCATACCTCCAGCGTTGTTCCTGGTGGTGATGTGGTCATACCTCCAGCGTTGTTCCTGTTGGTGAGGTCATACCTCCAGCGTTGTTCCTGGTGGTGAGGTCATACCTCCAGCGTTGTTCCTGGTGGTGATGTGGTCATACCTCCAGCGTTGTTCCTGTTGGTGAGGTCATACCTCCAGCGTTGTTCCTGGTGGTGAGGTCATACCTCCAGCGTTGTTCCTGGTGGTGATGTGGTCATTCCTCCAGCGTTGGTCCGGGTGGTGAGGTCATACCTCCAGTATGCTTCATGTTAGGAAACACTCTTATCACTTGTCACAAGACCTTTGAAACACACACACACACACACACACACACACGACGGTGGCAGCCGCAGTCATAGGGCTGTTAGCTAAATGACTGTTCGTTAATAAATGGTTAAAAGCTATCAGTTGTAAATTGGTCTCAGGTCATAAAGACATTCCTCAAGCAAACACAGGGCAGTACATCAGTCCCATAAACACTCAACGACCCACTTCTAGTGATAACAGTGTTTTATTACATTAGGGAGATTACAATGTGAAGGCTACTAGGAACTATTTTATTAACCTTGTCTCCTCCGGGGAGCCTCAAGGTGCAGCGTAAGAACGGCCTGATGAACTCTGTTGATATCAGGGCTGTCTGTTTTCACTTGGCTTTCTGTTGGGCTCTACTGTTGAACAGGACTCATAGGGCTCTACTGTTGACCAGGACTCATAGGGCTCTACTGTTGACCAGGACTCATAGGGCTCTACTGTTGACCAGGACCCATAGGGCTCTACTGTTGACCAGGACTCATAGGGCTCTACTGTTGACCAGGCATCTACTGTTGAACAGGACCCATTGGGCTCTAATGTTGACCAGGACCCATAGGGCTCTACTGTTGACCAGGACTCATAGGGCTCTACTGTTGACCAGGCATCTACTGTTGAACAGGACCCATTGGGCTCTAATGTTGACCAGGACCCATTGGGATCTACTGTTGACCAGGACCCATTGGGCTCTACCGTTGACCAGGACCCATTGGGCTCTACTGCTGACCAGGACCCATTGGGCTCTACTGCTGACCAGGACCCATAGGGCTCTACTGTTGACCAGTGACTCTACTGTTGACCAGGACGCATAGGGCTCTACTGTTGACCAGGACCCATTGGGCTCTACTGTTGACCAGGACCCATAAGGCTCTACTTTTGACCAGGACCCATTGGGCTCTACTGTTGACAAGGACCCATTGGGCTTTACTGTTGACCAGGACCCATTGGGCTCTACTGTTGACCAGGACCCATTGGGCTTTACTGTTGACCAGGACCCATAGGGCTCTACCGTTGACCAGGACCCATTGGGCTCTACTGTTGACCAGGACCCATTGGGCTCTACTGTTGACTAGGACCTATAGAGCTCTACTGTTGACTAGGACCTATAGAGCTCTACTGTTGGCCAGGACCCTTAAGGCTCTACTTTTGACCAGGACTCATAGGGCTCTACTGTTGACCAGGACTCATAGGGCTCTACTGTTGACCAGGACCCATAGGGCTCTACTGTTGACCAGGACTCATAGGGCTCTACTGTTGACCAGGCATCTACTGTTGAACAGGACCCATTGGGCTCTAATGTTGACCAGGACCCATTGGGATCTACTGTTGACCAGGACCCATTGGGCTCTACCGTTGACCAGGACCCATTGGGCTCTACTGCTGACCAGGACCCATTGGGCTCTACTGCTGACCAGGACCCATAGGGCTCTACTGTTGACCAGTGACTCTACTGTTGACCAGGACGCATAGGGCTCTACTGTTGACCAGGACCCATTGGGCTCTACTGTTGACCAGGACCCATAAGGCTCTACTTTTGACCAGGACCCATTGGGCTCTACTGTTGACAAGGACCCATTGGGCTTTACTGTTGACCAGGACCCATTGGGCTCTACTGTTGACCAGGACCCATTGGGCTTTACTGTTGACCAGGACCCATAGGGCTCTACCGTTGACCAGGACCCATTGGGCTCTACTGTTGACCAGGACCCATTGGGCTCTACTGTTGACTAGGACCTATAGAGCTCTACTGTTGACTAGGACCTATAGAGCTCTACTTTTGGCCAGGACCCTTAAGGCTCTACTTTTGACCAGGACCCATTGGGCTCTACTGTTGACAAGGACCCATTGGGCTTTACTGTTGACCAGGACCCATTGGGCTCTACTGTTGACCAGGACCCATTGGGCTTTACTGTTGACCAGGACCCATAGGGCTCTACCGTTGACCAGGACCCATTGGGCTCTACTGTTGACCAGGACCCATTGGGCTCTACTGTTGACTAGGACCTATAGAGCTCTACTGTTGACCAGGACCCATAGGGCTCTACTGTTGACCAGGACCCATTGGGCTCTACTGTTGAACAGTGACTCTACTGTTGACCAGGACCCATAGGGCTCTACTGTTGACCAAGACCCATTGGGCTCTACTATTGACCAGGACCCATAGGGCTCTACTGTTGACCAGGACCCATTGGGCTCTACTGTTGACCAGGACCCATAGGGCTCTACTGTTGACCAGGACCTATAGAGCTCTACTGTTGACCAGGACCCATGGGGCTCTACTGTTGACCAGGACCCATTGGGCTCTACTGTTGAACAATGACTCTACTGTTGACCAGGACCCATAGGGCTCTACTGTTGACCAGGACCCATTGGGCTCTACTGTTGACCAGGACCCATAGGGCTCTACTGTTGACCAGGACCCATTGGGCTCTACTTCTGACCAGGACCCATTGGGCTCTACTGTTGACAAGGACCCATAGGGCTCTACTGTTGACCAGGACCCATAGGGCTCTACTGTTGACCAGGACCCATAGGGCTCTACTGTTGACCAGGACCCATTGGGCTCTACTGCTGACCAGGACCCATTGGGCTCTACTGTTGACCAGGACCCATAGGGCTCTACTGTTGACCAGGACCCATTGGGCTCTACTGCTGACCAGGACCCATAGGGCTCTACTGTTGACCAGGACCCATTGGGCTCTACTGCTGACCAGGACCCATTGGGCTCTACTGTTGACCAGGACCCATAGGGCTCTACTGTTGACCAGGGCTCTACTGTTGACCAGGACCCATAGGGCTCTACTGTTGACCAGGACCCATAGGGCTCTACTGTTGACCAGGACCCATTGGGCTCTACTGTTGACCAGGACCCATTGGGCTCTACTGTTGACCAGGACCCATTGGGCTCTACTGCTGACCAGGACCCATTGGGCTCTACTGTTGACCAGGACCCATAGGGCTCTACTGTTGACCAGGACCCATTGGGCTCTACTGCTGACCAGGACCCATTGGGCTCTACTGTTGAACAGTGACTCTACTGTTGACCAGGACCCATAGGGCTCTACTGTTGACCAGGACCCATTGGGCTCTACTGTTGACCAGGACCCATTGGGCTCTACTGTTGACCAGGACCCATTGGGCTCTACTGCTGACCAGGACCCATTGGGCTCTACTGTTGACCAGGACCCATTGGGCTCTACTGCTGACCAGGACCCATAGGGCTCTACTGTTGACCAGGACCCATTGGGCTCTACTGTTGACCAGGACCCATTGGGCTCTACTGTTGACCAGGACCCATTGGGCTCTACTGCTGACCAGGACCCATTGGGCTCTACTGTTGACCAGGACCCATTGGGCTCTACTGCTGACCAGGACCCATAGGGCTCTACAGTTGACCAGGACCCATTCTGCTCTACTGTTGACCAGGGCTCTACTGTTGACCAGGACCCACAGGGCTCTACTTCTGACCAGGACCCATTGGGGAATATTTCCCCTTTAGGGACTCCCCCTCCTCTGAAGCTACGGTACCAGTGACCCACCAAGTCATGAAGTGAAGACAGCAAAACGTGCTTCTCACAGCCGCTGGCTCACATGATGTAATTCCTTAACAGTTGCTATAAGATTGTCCTTTCTAATGGTCAGGTGGAGAACAATAATTTAGTTTGGGCTAGAGTGGAGTTTCCCTAAGAGCTCATTTCAGAAAAATTATCTATTTTAATTGATAGCAAAACCCAAAGCTTTCTTATGAAAATGAATCAGAATTTTAGCTTGGACTGACCTCAAACGATACTTTATCTTTCTGGTTGTACTGGGAAATAATTACAACTACCAACTAGACAAATATTTGTGGAAATAATGTTGGTGTTTGCTTGGACCCCTGCAGTACTCATTGATACTACAGTACTCAATGATACTACACTATTCAATGATACTACAGTACTCAATGATACTACAATATTCAATGATACTACAGTATGCAATGATACTACAGTACTCAATGATACTACAGTATTCAATGATACTACAGTACTCAATGATACTACAGTACTCAATGATACTACAGTATTCAATGATACTACAGTATTCAATGATACTACACCTGTTGTATTCAGCATTTCACTGTGAGGTCTACTACACCTGTTGTATTCAGCATTTCACTGTGAGGTCTACTACACCTGTTGTATTCAGCATTTCACTGTGAGGTCTACTACACCTGTTGTATTCTGCATTTCACTGTGAGGTCTACCACACCTGTTGTATTCAGCATTTCACTGTGAGGTCTACTACACCTGTTGTATTCAGCATTTCACCGTGAGGTCTACTACACCTGTTGTATTCAGCATTTCACTGTGAGGTCTACTACACCTGTTGTATTCAGCATTTCACTGTGAGGTCTACTACACCTGTTGTATTCAGCATTTCACTGTGAGGTCTACTACAACTGTTGTATTCAGCATTTCACTGTAAGGTCTACTACACCTGTTGTTTTGGTGCATCTGACAAAAAAATGTTTTATTTGATATAGGGAATAGGACTCTGGTCTAAAGTAGTTCACTATATAGGGAATAGGGCCCTGGTCTAAAGTAGTGCACTATACAGGGAATAGGGCCCTTGTTTATAATAGTGTACTATATAGGGAATAGGGCTCTGATCTAAAGCAGTGTACTATATAGGGAATAGGGCTCTGGTCTAAAGTTGTGTACTATATATAGGGAATAGGGTTCTGGTCTATAGTAGTGTACTATATAGGGCATAGGGCTCTGGTCTATAGTAGTGCACCATATAGGGAATAGGCAGCCATTGGGGACGTACCCGTAGTACACCATTTAATACAATGAATCCAAGTTGTTGTGTAATGAACGTTGTTTGATATGTTAATCACTGAGAGGTTGAATAGATGCATCAGTCTCTGATGTGCTGATAAACCCCTGATTGCATATCGGTAGACCTGTTTACAGCTTTGTTGTCTGGAGGCGTGTGTGTGTGTGTGTGTGTGTGTGTGTGTGTGTGTGTGTGTGTGTGTGTGTGTGTGTGTGTGTGTGTGTGTGTGTGTGTGTGTGTGTGTGTGTGTGTGTGTGTGTGTGTGTGTGTGTGTGTGTGTGTGTGTGTGTGTAGATGTGTTCGTAGCTGTGTTGTGTTTATTAAGGCTAGATGAAAGAGCTTTAGAACAATACAGACTGACCCAGATTGGACACGATTCAACGGAGACCCTTTTCCAAATTTCCGATGAAGTTGACGGAGACGGGGCTTCGACAGAGACATCTGCTGTTTGGGGATTTGACAGAGGAGCTTTAAGCTACAGCTCCCTAGTATGAGGACTAATTATCATTTCATATCAAATGTTTTGGACTGTCTAAAACAGCTTGTCATGGGGAAACACCTTGATACACCATCTCACCATTCTGGACTCTGTCAAACAGCTTGTCATGGGGAACACCCTGATACACCATCTCACCATTCTGGACTCTGTCAAACAGCTTGTCATGGGGAACACCCTGATACACCATCTCACCATTCTGGACTCTGTCAAACAGCTTGTCATGGGGAACACCCTGATACACCATCTCACCATTCTGGACTCTGTCAAACAGCTTGTCATGGGGAAACACCTTGATACACCATCTCACCATTCTGGACTCTGTCAAACAGCTTGTCATGGGGAAACACCTTGATACACCATCTCACCATTCTGGACTCTGTCAAACAGCTTGTCATGGGGAAACACTTTGATACACCATCTCACCATTCTGGACTCTGTCAAACAGCTTGTCATGGGGAAACACCATCTCACCATTCTAGACTCTGTCAAACAGCTTGTCATGGGGAAACACCTTGATACACCATCTCCCCATTCTGGACTCTGTCAAACAGCTTGTCATGGAGAAACACCATCTCACCATTCTGGACTCTGTCAAACAGCTTGTCATGGGGAAACACCATCTCACCATTCTGGACTCTGTCAAACAGCTTGTCATGGGGAACACCTTGATACACCATCTCACCATTCTGGACTCTGTCAAACAGCTTGTCATGGGGAAACACCTTGATACACCGTCTCAAATCGGGTGACGTCATTCGCTCTGAGACCTTGAAGTAGTTGTTCCCCTACCTGGGCTTGAACCAGGGACCCTCTGCACACATCGACAACAGCCATCCTCGAAGCATCGTTACCCATCTCTCCACAAAAGCGGCAGCCCTTGCAGAGCAAGAGGAACTACTACTTCAAGGTCTCAGAGCAAGTGACGTCACCGACGAAGTAGTTGTTCCTCTTGCTCTGCAAGGGCTGCCGCTTTTGTGGAGAGATGGGTAACGATGCTTCGAGGATGGCTGTTGTCGATGTGTGCAGAGGGTCCCTGGTTCAAGCCCAGGTAGGGGCGAGGAGAGGGACGGAAGCTATACTGTTACATATATACAGGGGGTACCGGTACCGAGTCAATGTGCTGGTGTACCGGTACCGAGTCAACGTGCTGGGCTGCCGGTACTGAGTCAATGTGCTGGGGTACCGGTACTGAGTCAATGTGCTGGGGTACTGGTTAGTTGAGGTAATCTGTACATGTAGGTGGGGGTAAAGTGACTGTACATAGATAATAAACAGTAGTTCAGGTTAGTTGAGGTAATCTGTACATGTAGGTGGGGGTAACAAATTATTATTTACAATGACGTCCTACCCCGGCGAAACCCGGACAACGCCGGGCCAATTGTGCGCCGCCCAACGGGACTCCCAGTCCACCCCCCAGTCCACCTGGCCGTGCTGCTGCTCCAGTTTCAACTGTTCTGCCTTATTATTATTCGACCATGCTGGTCATTTATGAACATTTGAACATCTTGGCCATGTTCTGTTATAATCTCTACCCGGCACAGCCAGAAGAGGACTGGCCACCACACATAGCCTGGTTCCTCTCTAGGTTTCTTCCTAGGTTTTGGCCTTTCTAGGGAGTTTTTCCTAACCACCGTGCATCTACACCTGCATTGCTTGCTGTTTGGGGTTTTAGGCTGGGTTTCTGTACAGCACTTTGAGATATCAGCTGATGTACGAAGGGCTATATAAATAAATAAATTTGAATTTGAATTTGAATTTGACTCCTAATCGCGGCTGGATGTGTAGCAGCCTGGATTCGAACCAGGGACTGCAGTGACAACTCTTGCACTGAGATGCAGTGCTATAGACCTCTGTGCCTCTCGGGACAACCCAGAACACAGCCGTGTTACGTGGCAACTCACAAGCTTCCCTCCGTGACACAGTCCTCCCCAATCCTCCTTCCTGATTCACTCTGCGTTAGTTAATAACACAGTCCTCCCCAATCCTCCTTCCTGATTTACTCTGCGTTAGTTAATAACACAGTCCTCCCCAATCCTCCTTCCTGATTTACTCTGCGTTAGTTAATAACACAGTCCTCCCCAATCCTCCTTCCTGATTTACTCTGCGTTAGTTAATAACACAGTCCTCCCCAATCCTCCTTCCTGATTTACTCTGCGTTAGTTAATAACACAGTCCTCCCCAATCCTCCTTCCTGATTTACTCTGCGTTAGTTAATAACACAGTCCTCCCCAATCCTCCTTCCTGATTCACTCTGCGTTAGTTAATAACACAGTCCTCCCCAATCCTCCTTCCTGATTTACTCTGCGTTAGTTATTAACACAGTCCTCCCCAATCCTCCTTCCTGATTTACTCTGCGCTAGTTAATAACACAGTCCTCCCCAATCCTCCTTCCTGATTCACTCTGCGTTAGTTATTAACACAGTCCTCCCCAATCCTCCTTCCTGATTTACTCTGCGCTAGTTAATAACACAGTCCTCCCCAATCCTCCTTCCTGATTCACTCTACGTTAGTTAATAACACAGTCCTCCCCAATCCTCCTTCCTGATTTACTCTGCGTTAGTTAATAACACAGTCCTCCCCAATCCTCCTTCCTGATTCACTCTGTGTTAGTTAATAACACAGTCCTCCCCAATCCTCCTTCCTGATTTACTCTGCGTTAGTTAATAACACAGTCCTCCCCAATCCTCCTTCCTGATTTACACTGCGCTAGTTAATAACACAGTCCTCCCCAATCCTCCTTCCTGATTTACTCTGCGTTAGTTAATAACACAGTCCTCCCCAATCCTCCTTCCTGATTCACTCTGCGTTAGTTAATAACACAGTCCTCCCCAATCCTCCTTCCTGATTTACTCTGCGTTAGTTAATAACACAGTCCTCCCCAATCCTCCTTCCTGATTCACTCTGCGTTAGTTAATAACACAGTCCTCCCCAATCCTCCTTCCTGATTCACTCTGCGTTAGTTAATAACACAGTCCTCCCCAATCCTCCTTCCTGATTTACTCTGCGTTTGTTAATAACACAGTCCTCCCCAATCCTCCTTCCTGATTTACTCTGCGTTAGTTAATAACACAGTCCTCCCCAATCCTCCTTCCTGATTTACTCTGCGTTAGTTAATAACACAGTCCTCCCCAATCCTCCTTCCTGATTTACTCTGCTTTAGTTAATAACACAGTCCTCCCCAATCCTCCTTCCTGATTCACTCTGCGTTAGTTAATAACACAGTCCTCCCCAATCCTCCTTCCTGATTCAGTCTGCGTTAGTTAATAACACAGTCCTCCCCAATCCTCCTTCCTGATTCACTCTGCGTTAGTTAATAACACAGTCCTCCCCAATCCTCCTTCCTGATTTACTCTGCGTTAGTTAATAACACAGTCCTCCCCAACCCTCCTTCCTGATTCACTCTGTGTTAGTTAATAACACAGTCCTCCCCAATCCTCCTTCCTGATTTACTCTGCGTTAGTTAATAACACAGTCCTCCCCAATCCTCCTTCCTGATTTACTCTGCGTTAGTTAATAACACAGTCCTCCCCAATCCTCCTTCCTGATTCACTCTGCGTTAGTTAATAACACAGTCCTCCCCAATCCTCCTTCCTGATTCACTCTGCGTTAGTTAATAACACAGTCCTCCCCAATCCTCCTTCCTGATTCACTCTGCGTTAGTTAATAACACAGTCCTCCCCAATCCTCCTTCCTGATTCACTCTGCGTTAGTTAATAACACAGTCCTCCCCAATCCTCCTTCCTGATTTACTCTGCGTTAGTTAATAACACAGTCCTCCCCAATCCTCCTTCCTGATTCACTCTGCGTTAGTTAATAACACAGTCCTCCCCAATCCTCCTTCCTGATTCACTCTGCGTTAGTTAATAACACAGTCCTCCCCAATCCTCCTTCCTGATTTACTCTGCGTTAGTTAATAACACAGTCCTCCCCAATCCTCCTTCCTGATTTACTCTGCGTTAGTTAATAACACAGTCCTCCCCAATCCTCCTTCCTGATTCACTCTGCGTTAGTTAATAACACAGTCCTCCCCAATCCTCCTTCCTGATTCAGTCTGCGTTAGTTAATAACACAGTCCTCCCCAATCCTCCTTCCTGATTTACTCTGCGTTAGTTAATAACACAGTCCTCACCAATCCTCCTTCCTGATTTACTCTGCGCTAGTTAATAACACAGTCCTCCCCAATCCTCCTTCCTAATTCACTCTGCGTTAGTTAATAACACAGTCCTCCCCAATCCTCCTTCCTGATTCACTCTGCGTTAATTAATAACACAGTCCTCCCCAATCCTCCTTCCTGATTTACTCTGCGTTAGTTAATAACACAGTCCTCCCCAATCCTCCTTCCTGATTCACTCTGCGTTAGTTAATAACACAGTCCTCCCCAATCCTCCTTCCTGATTCACTCTGCGTTAGCTACGTAAGAGGATCCTCAGAGGTGTGCCTGACCGTGTGACACATACCCAGGATTCTGGTCCTTATTTTAGCAGCCCTGTCGACAGACTTCTTCCTGGGAAGCGTGGGTTACGAAAGCGGTAAAGAGTAACAGAAGCTCCCGCGATTCCGGAAAGATCTATGAAACACTCTCCTCAGGTTATCAAACAGAATTCTCATCCTGCTTCATACGTCCTTCCTGGTCTTCAGTTTTAATGTCTTGATTAATGCCCGAGACCAGGTTAGACCAGGTTAGACCAGGTTAGACCAGTTTAGACCAGTTTAGACCAGGTTAGACCAGGTTAGACCAGGTTAGACCAGGTAGTCTTACATTTCTGACCTGCAGTACCAAGTACCCACCATGTACCCACCATGTACCGTGTACCCACCATGTGCCCACCATGTACCCGCCATGTACCCACTATGTACCCACCACGTACCCACCATGTACCCACCAAGTACCATGTACCCACCATGTACCCACATGTACCCGCCATGTACCATGTACCCACCATGTACCCACCAAGTACCCACCATGTACCCATCATGTGCCATGTACCCACCATGTACCCACCATGTACCCACCATGTACCCACCATGTACCCACCATGTACCCACCATGTACCCACCAAGTACCTACCATGTACCACCATGTACCACCATGTACCCACCATGTACCCACCAAGTACCCGCCATGTACCCACCATGTACCATGTACCCACCATGTACCCACCATGTACCCACCATGTACCCACCATGTACCCACCAAGTACCTACCATGTACCCACCATGTACCCACCATGTGCCCACCATGTACCCACCATGTACCCACCATGTACCCACCATGCACCCACCATGTACCATGTACCCACCATGTACCCACCATGTGCCCACCATGTACCCACCATGTACCCGCCATGTACCCACCCTATACCATGTACCCACCATGTACCCACCATGTACCCACCATGTACCCGCCATGTACCCACCATATACCATGTACCCACCATGTACCCACCAAGTACCTACCATGTACCACCATGTACCACCATGTACCCACCATGTACCCACCAAGTACCCGCCATGTACCCACCATGTACCATGTACCCACCATGTACCCACCATGTACCCACCATGTACCCACCATGTACCCACCAAGTACCTACCATGTACCACCATGTACCCACCATGTACCCACCATGTACCCACCATGTACCCACCATGTGCCCACCATGTACCCACCATGTACCCACCATGTACCCACCATGCACCCACCATGTACCATGTACCCACCATGTACCCACCATGTGCCCACCATGTACCCACCATGTACCCGCCATGTACCCACCCTATACCATGTACCCACCATGTACCCACCATGTACCCACCATGTACCCGCCATGTACCCACCCTATACCATGTACCCACCATGTACCCACCATGTACCCTCCATTTACCCACCATGTACCCACCATGTACCCACCATGTACCCACCGTGTGGCTCTAAGTCTAAGCTCCTGGCCTTTCAGTAGCTTGATCAGCAACATCAGGAGTAGCTCCTTGGTCTGTCTCCTAGCCTGTCTCCTAGCCTGTCTCCTAGCCTGTCTCCTAGCCTGTCTCCAAGCCTGTCTCCTAGCCTGTCTCCAAGCCTGTCTCCTAGCCTGTCTCCTAGCCTGTCTCCTAGCCTGTCTCCTAGCCTGTCTCCTGGCGTGTCTCCAAGCCTGTCTCCTGGCGTGTCTCCAAGCCTGTCTCCTGGCGTGTCTCCTAGCCTGTCTCCTGGCGTGTCTCCTAGCCTGTCTCCTGGTGTGTCTCCTAGCCTGTCTCCAAGCCGGTCTCCTAGCCTGTCTCCTAGCCTGTCTCCTAGCCTGTCTCCTAGCCTGTCTCCAAGCCTGTCTCCTAGCCTGTCTCCTAGCCTGGGGTGAGGGGGATCCTATAGACCCTATAGTAGTAACCTCAAGGGGTGAGGGGATCCTATAGGCCCTATAGCAGTAACCTCAAGGGGTGATGTCATCCTATAGGCCCTATAGTAGTAACCTCAAGGGGTGAGGGGATCCTATAGGCCCTATAGTAGTAACCTCAAGGGGTGAGGGGATCCTATAGTAGTAACCTCAAGGGGTGAGGGGATCCTATAGGCCCTATAGTAGTAACCTCAAGGGGTGAGGGGATCCTATAGGCCCTATAGCAGTAACCTCAAGGGGTGGGGGGATCATATAGGCCCTATAGTAGTAACCTCAAGGGGTGAGGGGATCCTATAGGCCCTATAGTAGTAACCTCAAGGGGTGAGGGGATCCTATAGGCCCTATAGCAGTAACCTCAAGGGGTGAGGGGATCCTATAGGCCCTATAGTAGTAACCTCAAGGGGTGAGGTCATCCTATAGGCCCTATAGTAGTAACCTCAAGGGGTGAGGGGATCCTATAGGCCCTATAGCAGTAACCTCAAGGGGTGAGGGGATCCTATAGGCCCTATAGCAGTAACCTCAAGGGGTGAGGGGATCCTATAGGCCCTATAGTAGTAACCTCAAGGGGTGAGGTCATCCTATAGGCCCTATAGTAGTAACCTCAAGGGGTGAGGGGATCCTATAGGCCCTATAGTAGTAACCTCAAGGGGTGGGGGGATCCTATAGGCCCTATAGTAGTAACCTCAAGGGGTGAGGTCATCCTATAGGCCCTATAGCAGTAACCTCAATGGGTGAGGGGATCCTATAGGCCCTATAGCAGTAACCTCAAGGGGTGAGGTCATCCTATAGGCCCTATAGCAGTAACCTCAAGGGGTGGGGGGATCCTATAGGCCCTATAGTAGTAACTCAAGGGGTGAGGTCATCCTATAGGCCCTATAGCAGTAACTCAAGGGGTGAGGTCATCCTATAGGCCCTATAGCAGTAACCTCAAGGGGTGAGGGGATCCTATAGGCCCTATAGCAGTAACTCAAGGGGTGAGGTCATCCTATAGGCCCTATAGTAGTAACCTCAAGGGGTGGGGGATCCTATAGGCCCTATAGCAGTAACCTCAAGGGGTGAGGGGATCCTATAGGCCCTATAGTAATAACTCAAGGGGTGAGGTCATCCTATAGGCCCTATAGCAGTAACCTCAAGGGGTGGGGGATCCTATAGGCCCTATAGCAGTAACCTCAAGGGGTGAGGTCATCCTATAGGCCCTATAGTAGTAACCTCAAGGGGTGGGGGGATCCTATAGGCCCTATAGCAGTAACCTCAAGGGGTGAGGTCATCCTATAGGCCCTATAGCAGTAACCTCAAGGGGTGAGGTCATCCTATAGGCCCTATAGCAGTAACCTCAAGGGGTGAGGTCATCCTATAGGCCCTATAGCAGTAACCTCAAGGGGTGAGGGGATCCTATAGGCCCTATAGCAGTAACCTCAAGGGGTGAGGGGGTCCTATAGGCCCTATAGTAGTAACCAAGGGGTGGGGTCATCCTATAGGCCCTATAGTAGTAACCAAGGGGTGGGGTCATCCTATAGGCCCTATAGTAGTAACCAAGGGGTGAGGTCATCCTATAGGCCCTATAGCAGTAACCAAGGGGTGGGGGGATCCTATAGGCCCTATAGTAGTAACCAAGGGGTGGGGGGATCCTATAGGCCCTATAGTAGTAAGGGGTGGGGGGATCCTATAGGCCCTATAGTAGTAACCTCAAGGGGTGAGGTCATCCTATAGGCCCTATAGCAGTAACCTCAAGGGGTGAGGTCATCCTATAGGCCCTATAGCAGTAACCTCAAGGGGTGAGGGGATCCTATAGGCCCTATAGCAGTAACCTCAAGGGGTGAGGTCATCCTATAGGCCCTATAGTAGTAACCTCAAGGGGTGGGGGGATCCTATAGGCCCTATAGCAGTAACCTCAAGGGGTGAGGGGATCCTATAGGCCCTATAGTAATAACCTCAAGGGGTGAGGTCATCCTATAGGCCCTATAGCAGTAACCTCAAGGGGTGGGGGGATCCTATAGGCCCTATAGCAGTAACCTCAAGGGGTGAGGTCATCCTATAGGCCCTATAGTAGTAACCTCAAGGGGGTGGGGATCCTATAGGCCCTATAGCAGTAACTCAAGGGGTGAGGTCATCCTATAGGCCCTATAGCAGTAACTCAAGGGGTGAGGTCATCCTATAGGCCCTATAGCAGTAACTCAAGGGGTGAGGTCATCCTATAGGCCCTATAGCAGTAACCTCAAGGGGTGAGGGGATCCTATAGGCCCTATAGCAGTAACCTCAAGGGGTGAGGGGGTCCTATAGGCCCTATAGTAGTAACCAAGGGGTGGGGTCATCCTATAGGCCCTATAGTAGTAACCAAGGGGTGGGGTCATCCTATAGGCCCTATAGTAGTAACCAAGGGGTGGGGTCATCCTATAGGCCCTATAGTAGTAACCAAGGGGTGGGGTCATCCTATAGGCCCTATAGTAGTAACCAAGGGGTGAGGTCATCCTATAGGCCCTATAGCAGTAACCAAGGGGTGGGGGGATCCTATAGGCCCTATAGTAGTAACCAAGGGGTGGGGGGATCCTATAGGCCCTATAGTAGTAAGGGGTGGGGGGATCCTATAGGCCCTATAGTAGTAAGGGGTGGGGGTGGGGCCAAGAGTACTAATCTGGAGGAGGTGTTAGGAGCTGTTCACAGTAGGATATCATCTGGTCCCAGGTGGAATAAAATGAGTTGGTTGACCCTCGAATTGACCGATTTCCAATCCGATAAAATCCTTCTGAGGGCCAACAGGAAGGCAAAGGTATCTAGCTGTCTATTGGTCAGAGAAGGATTGGTGTACTGTACTCCAAATACAGCCATTTCTGCACTAGGGTGAAACTGTATATCAAATGCTTCAGAAAAGGCTTTTAAATATAATGGACCAATAATCTGCCAGACAGGGACTGGACCAGAACATGTGGATCAAGTCCACCAAGGTGCTTTTACACCTGTCACATCTACCATCAATATTTGGGTAGAATTTGGACAAGCTGGCCTTACTGAAAATGGATACGGTGAAGTACCTTAAATTGTATAAGATTGAGCCGGGCACAAGAGGAAATGCCATTTACCCAGAGTAAGGCACTATTCCAGACTTCATCAGAGGTCTCTCCACCAAGTTCCCTTTCGAACTTAGATTGGATTTTATTGAGTGACAGGTTTTCAAGGGATTATCTAAAAAAATATGGGGATATGAGTCCCTTTAGATGAAACAGTGTTTTCAAAAGGGCATCCAGACCCGATTCGGCTGATGGAATTGGAACGTGTGGTGGGCTTTGAGTGGGAATAAACTGACCCATATGGAAATAAATAAATAACCTTGAATGGGGTAGATTAAATTTGATAGCGAGATCTTCGAAATTGGCGAAGGTGCCATCAATATAAAGGTCATTAAACTTTGTGAGACCATTCCTCTGCCACAGCATGAAAGCTGAATCCTGTTTGGCTGGAAGGAAGAGGGGATTTATTAGATATAGGGCCTTGAATATAGAAATCACAGAATTTTAAACGTGGACTGAATTGAGTCAACATTTTAGGAGTATTTACTACATTTGGATTGGATGTGTAGCGTGGACCAGAAAGATGGCGACTGGAAGTTTCTGACAAAGAGGAAGAGAAACAGGAAGTGGCTTTTGTTTGACACCAGTCAATTTCCGGGGTGTGAAGCCAGTAAATATGATTTTGTATGTTCGCTGCCCAGTAATAATACATCATGTTAGGAAGGGCTAGTCCTCTGTGTGTCCCTCTCTGGAGGCTTTACGTATTCGCGGATTCCCACCGGCCCATAGAAAAGATAGAAGCTTATCCACTGAAGTAAAAAAAAGACTTGGTAAAAAAAAGTGAGACATTGGAACAAGTACAGAAATCTACATTAATCTGGATACAATTCACTTTACCAGCTTAATAGGTAAAAAGGAGAATAGTGTCACGGCTTTCGTTGTGGGAAGGAGGAGCGGACCAAAATGCAGCGTGGTTGTTATTCATTTTATTATAATAAAGAAACTATACACGATAAACTAACAAAATAACAAACGTGTGAAAACCGAAAACAGCCCTATCTGGTGCAAAACACAGAGACAGGAACAATCACCCACAAACACACAGTGAAACCCAGGCTACCTAAATATGGTTCCCAATCAGAGACAATGACTAACACCTGCCTCTGATTGAGAACCATATCAGGCCAGACTTAGAAATAGACAAACAAGACATCCAACATAGAATGCCCACTCAGATCACACCCTGACCAACCAAACATAGAAACATACAAAGTAAACTATGGTCAGGGTGTGACAAATAGTCCATCTCTGAAAGTCCACTTTAAATGTGTTAATCAGGGGAATAAAGTTCTCATCCTGGAGGGAAGACAAGGTATGGGTGACACTGATCCCTAAATATTTAAAGCTGGACTTTGACATACGAAATGGAATGGTCTCCCGTGGAATTTGTAATGCTAATTCATTAATAGGAAAGCATGAACTTTTCATAGCCCGAAAACCCACCAAACCTACGCAGTACGTCCACTAAGTCAGGGACACACACTTCGGGGTCTGAGATATAGAAGTCATCTGTTTACAAGGAAACGTTGTGTTCCAGTCCCCATCTGTAGAGACCATGTGTTGAGGGTGTGGCCTTTAGCTTAATAGAAAGGGGTTCTATCGCCAGGGCAAATAACAGAGGGGACATGGGACATCCCTGGCGTGTGGACCTTGATAATGGGAAATACTTTGAACTAAATTTGTTTGTAAGTACTGATGCCTTTGGTGATGAGTACAACAGTCGGACCCAGGAAATGAAGTTTGCACCAAAGCCACATTCTCCCAGCACAGTGAATAAATATTCCCATTCTTCCCTGTCAAATGCCTTCTCTGCATCTAGAGAGATAATTCAGGAACGTTTGAAGATGCCGGAGTGTGTATGATATTAAGCAGTTAGAATGTTAGAAAAGGAGTGACTTACAACCTCATGCTTATCACATTAGCTCAACACTGTGCGGGAATCGTGTTGGAATCGGCCCCATGGTGAGGGAATGCTGTGAGGGAATCATGTCGGAATCGGCCCCATGGTGAGGGAATGCTGTGAGGGAATCATGTCGGAATCGGCCCCATGGTGAGGGAATGCTGTGAGGGAATCAGGTCGGAATCAGCCCCATGGTGAGGGAATGCTGTGAGGGAATCAGCCCCATGGTGAGGGAATGCTGTGAGGGAATCAGCCCCATGGTGAGGGAATGCTGTGAGGGAATCAGGTCGGAATGGAGATAGCACCTTTTCCTTCTAAATGTGTACACCCCAACCCCCAGCACACTGCCTCTAGATAGCACCTTTTCCTTCTAAATGTGTACACCCCAACCCCCAGCACACTGCCTCTAGATAGCACCTTTTCCTTCTAAATGTGTACACCCCAACCCCAGCACACTGCCTCTAGATAGCACCTTTTCCTTCTAAATGTGTACACCCCAACCCCCAGCACACTGCCTCTAGATAGCACCTTTTCCTTCTAAATGTGTACACCCCAACCCCCAGCACACTGCCTCTAGATAGCACCTTTTCCTTCTAAATGTGTACACCCCAACCCCAGCACACTGCCTCTAGATAGCACCTTTTCCTTCTAAATGTGTACACCCCAACCCCCAACACACTGCCTCTAGATAGCACCTTTTCCTTCTAAATGTACACCCCAACCCCAACACACACTGCCTCTAGATAGCACCTTTTCCTTCTAAATGTGTACACCCCAACCCCCAGCACACTGCCTCTAGATAGCACCTTTTCCTTCTAAATGTGTACACCCCAACCCCCAACACACACTGCCTCTAGATAGCACCTTTTCCTTCTAAATGTGTACACCCCAACCCCCAACACACACTGCCTCTAGATAGCACCTTTTCCTTCTAAATGTGTACACCCCAACCCCCAACACACACTGCCTCTAGATAGCACCTTTTCCTTCTAAATGTGTACACCCCAACCCCCAACACACTGCCTCTAGATAGCACCTTTTCCTTCTAAATGTGTACACCCCAACCCCCAACACACACTGCCTCTAGATAGCACCTTTTCCTTCTAAATGTGTACACCCCAACCCCCAACACACACTGCCTCTAGATAGCACCTTTTCCTTCTAAATGTGTACACCCCAACCCCCAACACACACTGCCTCTAGATAGCACCTTTTCCTTCTAAATGTGTACACCCCAACCCCCAACACACACTGCCTCTAGATAGCACCTTTTCCTTCTAAATGTGTACACCCCAACCCCCAACACACACTGCCTCTAGATAGCACCTTTTCCTTCTAAATGTGTACACCCCAACCCCCAACACACTGCCTCTAGATAGCACCTTTTCCTTCTAAATGTGTACACCCCAACCCCCAACACACACTGCCTCTAGATAGCACATTTTCCTTCTAAATGTGTACACCCCAACCCCCAACACACACTGCCTCTAGATAGCACCTTTTCCTTCTAAATGTGTACACCCCAACCCCCAACACACTGCCTCTAGATAGCACCTTTTCCTTCTAAATGTGTACACCCCAACCCCCAACACACTGCCTCTAGATAGCACCTTTTCCTTCTAAATGTGTACACCCCAACCCCCAACACACCCTGCCTCTAGATAGCACCTTTTCCTTCTAAATGTGTACACCCCAACCCCCAGCACACACTGCCTCTAGATAGCACCTTTTCCTTCTAAATGTGTACACCCCAACCCCCAACACACACTGCCTCTAGATAGCACCTTTTCCTTCTAAATGTGTACACCCCAACCCCCAACACACCATGCCTCTAGATAGCACCTTTTCCTTCTAAATGTGTACACCCCAACCCCCAGCACACACTGCCTCTAGATAGCACCTTTTCCTTCTAAATGTGTACACCCCAACCCCCAACACACACTGCCTCTAGATAGCACCTTTTCCTTCTAAATGTGTACACCCCAACCCCCAACACACACTGCCTCTAGATAGCACCTTTTCCTTCTAAATGTGTACACCCCAACCCCCAGCACACACTGCCTCTAGATAGCACCTTTTCCTTCTAAATGTGTACACCCCAACCCCCAGCACACACTGCCTCTAGATAGCACCTTTTCCTTCTAAATGTGTACACCCCAACCCCCAACACACTGCCTCTAGATAGCACCTTTTCCTTCTAAATGTGTACACCCCAACCCCCAACACACACTGCCTCTAGATAGCACCTTTTCCTTCTAAATGTGTACACCCCAACCCCCAACACACACTGCCTCTAGATAGCACCCTTTCCTTCTAAATGTGTACACCCCAACCCCCAACACACTGCCTCTAGATAGCACCTTTTCCTTCTAAATGTGTACACCCCAACCCCCAACACACACTGCCTCTAGAGGAGACTGTCGGTTCTTCTTCTCTCTTTGAAACTCAACGTGGACTTCCTGGATGTCTGCTCCTCTCCTCCACACGGGGTTGACGCTGTGACTTTGCTCTCTGTTCACTCTGTTGTTTCCAGAGTTAACAGCTGCATAGATACCATCTCTAAGAAGGATTAACCCTGCGCCCCAAATGGCACCCTATTCTCGTTATAGTGCACTACTTTTGACCTATGGGGCCTGATCAAACGTAGTGCACTATAACGGGAATAGGGTGCCATTTGGGAAAGCAGCCTACATTCTCCCTAGTTAGTCTATTGCCTGACTGAATTGTCTGTTCTTCTCAGTCTAATCCCTGTCAGAGAGATTCTCCTCTCCTCTCCTCTCCTCTGCCTCTGTTGTCTCTCTCCTCTCCTCTCCTCTCCTCTCCTCTGCCTCTGTTGTCTCTCTCCTCTCCTCTCTTCTGCCTCTGTCTCTCTCCTCTCCTCTCTTCTGCCTCTGTTGTCTCTCTCCTCTCCTCTCTTCTGCCTCTGTTGTCTCTCTCTTCTCCTCTCCTCTCCTCTCCTCTTCTCTTCTCTCCTCTGCCTCTGTTGTCTCTCTCTTCTCCTCTCCTCTCCTCTTGTTAAAGCTGTAGGATCAGTAATATTGTCCGTTGGCCGTGCTGCTCTGTAAACTCAGCTCCATGACATTGACTACCTCTATTTTCTGTGCCCCATGTCTTGCTTATAAAGAGCTCTGTAAACTCAGACAGTATAATAAGTGGTATTTTCTCTTTCTCTCTCACTCTGTGCGCGACTCTGTACACAAAGTCAGTGCCAGGTCCTGGTGTGTTTCAGTATGGCTATCTGTCCCTCTCTATTAGCAGGTCGAGCAGAGCAGAGGAGTGTCCTGAGGGCAGGAGGAGGATTGAGGAGTGTCCTGGGGGCAGGAGGAGGAGTGAGGAGTGTCCTGGGGGCAGGGGGAGGAGTGTTCTAAGGGCAGGAGGAGGAGTGTTCTAAGGGCAGGAGGAGGAGTGAGGAGTGTCCTGGGGGCAGGAGGAGGAGTGAGGAGTGTTCTGAGGGCAGGAGGAGGTGTGAGGAGGGTCCTGAGGGCAGGAGGAGGTGTGAGGAGTGCCCTGAGGGCAGGAGGAGGAGGGTCCTGAGGGCAGGAGGAGGTGTGAGGAGTGTCCTGGGGGCAGGAGGAGGAGTGAGGAGTGCCCTGAGGGCAGGAGGAGGTGTGAGGAGTGCCCTGAGGCAGGAGGAGGAGTGAGGAGTGTCCTGAGGGCAGGAGAAGGAGTGAGGAGGGTCCTGAGGGCAGGAGGAGGAGTGAGGAGTGTCCTGAGGGCAGGAGGAGGTGTGAGGAGTGCCCTGAGGGCAGGAGGAGGAGTGAGGAGTGTCCTGAGGGCAGGAGGAGGTGTGAGGAGTGCCCTGAGGGCAGGAGGAGGAGTGAGGAGGGTCCTGAGGGCAGGAGGAGGTGTGAGGAGTGTCCTGAGGGCAGGAGGAGGAGTGGTGCCGTGAGGGCAGGAGGAGGAGTGAGGAGGGTCCTAAGGGCAGGAGGAGGAGTGAGGAGGGTCCTGAGGGCAGGAGGAGGAGTGAGGAGGATCCTGAGGGCAGGAGGAGGTGTGAGGAGTGTCCTGAGGGCAGGAGGAGGAGTGAGGAGGGTCCTGAGGGCAGGAGGAGGAGGGTCCTGAGGGCAGGAGGAGGAGTGAGGAGTGTACTGAGGGCAGGAGGAGGAGTGAGGAGTGTCCTGAGGGCAGGGGGAGGAGTGAGGAGTGTCCTGAGGGCAGGAGGAGGAGTGTCCTGAGGGCAGGAGGAGGAGTGAGGAGTGTCCTGAGGGCAGGAGAAGGAGTGAGGAGGGTCCTGAGGGCAGGAGGAGGAGTGAGGAGGGTCCTGAGGGCAGGAGGAGGAGGGTCCTGAGGGCAGGAGGAGGAGTGAGGAGTGTCCTGAGGGCAGGAGGAGGAGTGAGGAGTGTCCTGACGGCAGGAGGAGGAGTGAGGAGTGTCCTGAGGGCAGGAGGAGGAGTGTCCTGAGGGCAGGAGGAGGAGTGAGGAGTGTCCTGAGGGCAGGAGGAGGAGTGAGGAGTGTCCTGAGGGCAGGAGGAGGAGTGAGGAGTGTCCTGAGGGCAGGAGGAGGCAGGAGGAGGAGTGAGGAGTGTCCTGAGGGCAGGAGAAGGAGTGAGGAGGGTCCTGAGGGCAGGAGGAGGAGTGAGGAGTGTCCTGAGGGCAGGAGGAGGTGTGAGGAGTGCCCTGAGGGCAGGAGGAGGAGTGAGGAGTGTTCTAAGGGCAGGAGGAGGAGTGAGGAGTGTCCTGAGGGCAGGAGGAGGTGTGAGGAGGGTCTTGAGGGCAGGAGGAGGAGTGAGGAGTGTCCTGGGGGCAGGAGGAGGAGTGAGGAGGGTCCTGAGGGCAGGAGGAGGTGTGAGGAGTGTCCTGGGGGCAGGAGGAGGAGTGAGGAGTGCCCTGAGGGCAGGAGGAGGTGTGAGGAGTGCCCTGAGGGCAGGAGGAGGAGTGAGGAGTGTCCTGAGGGCAGGAGAAGGAGTGAGGAGGGTCCTGGGGCAGGAGGAGGAGTGAGGAGTGTCCTGAGGGCAGGAGGAGGTGTGAGGAGTGCCCTGAGGGCAGGAGGAGGTGTGAGGAGTGCCCTGAGGGCAGGAGGAGGAGTGAGGAGTGTCCTGAGGGCAGGAGGAGGTGTGAGGAGTGCCCTGAGGGCAGGAGGAGGAGTGAGGAGGGTCCTGAGGGCAGGAGGAGGTGTGAGGAGTGTCCTGAGGGCAGGAGAAGGAGTGAGGAGGGTCCTGGGGCAGGAGGAGGAGTGAGGAGTGTCCTGAGGGCAGGAGGAGGTGTGAGGAGTGCCCTGAGGGCAGGAGGAGGTGTGAGGAGTGCCCTGAGGGCAGGAGGAGGAGTGAGGAGTGTCCTGAGGGCAGGAGGAGGTGTGAGGAGTGCCCTGAGGGCAGGAGGAGGAGTGAGGAGGGTCCTGAGGGCAGGAGGAGGTGTGAGGAGTGTCCTGAGGGCAGGAGGAGGAGTGGTGCTGTGAGGGCAGGAGGAGGAGTGAGGAGGGTCCTAAGGGCAGGAGGAGGAGTGAGGAGGGTCCTGAGGGCAGGAGGAGGAGTGAGGAGGATCCTGAGGGCAGGAGGAGGTGTGAGGAGTGTCCTGAGGGCAGGAGGAGGAGTGAGGAGGGTCCTAAGGGCAGGAGGAGGAGTGAGGAGGGTCCTGAGGGCAGGAGGAGGAGTGAGGAGGTTCCTGAGGGCAGGAGGAGGAGTGAGGAGTGTCCTGAGGGCAGGAGGAGGAGTGAGGAGTGTCCTGAGGGCAGGAGAAGGAGTGAGGAGTGTCTTGAGGGCAGGAGGAGGAGTGTCCTGAGGGCAGGAGGAGGAGTGAGGAGGGTCCTGAGGGCAGGAGAAGGAGTGAGGAGTGTCTTGAGGGCAGGAGGAGGAGTGTCCTGAGGGCAGGAGGAGGAGTGAGGAGTGTCCTGAGGGCAGGAGAAGGAGTGAGGAGGGTCCTGAGGGCAGGACGAGGAGTGAGGAGTGCCCTGAGGGCAGGAGGAGTCAGGAGGAGGAGTGAGGAGTGCCCTGAGGGCAGGAGGAGTGAGGAGGGTCCTGAGGGCAGGAGGAGGAGTGAGGAGTGTCCTGAGGGCAGGAGAAGGAGTGAGGAGTGTCTTGAGGGCAGGAGGAGGAGTGTCCTGAGGGCAGGAGGAGGAGTGAGGAGTGTCCTGAGGGCAGGAGGAGTGAGGAGTGTCCTGAGGGCAGGAGGAGGAGTGAGGAGTGCCCTGAGGGCAGGAGGAGGAGTGAGGAGGGTCCTGAGGGCAGGAGGAGGAGTGAGGAGTGTCCTGAGGGCAGGAGAAGGAGTGAGGAGTGTCTTGAGGGCAGGAGGAGGAGTGTCCTGAGGGCAGGAGGAGGAGTGAGGAGGGTCCTGAGGGCAGGAGGAGGAGTGAGGAGTGTCCTGAGGGCAGGACGAGGAGTGAGGAGTGTCCTGAGGGCAGGAGGAGGAGTGAGGAGGGTCCTGAGGGCAGGAGGAGGCAGGAGGAGGAGTGAGGAGTGCCCTGAGGGCAGGAGAAGGAGTGAGGAGGGTCCTGAGGGCAGGAGGAGGAGTGAGGAGTGTCCTGAGGGCAGGAGAAGGAGTGAGGAGTGTCCTGAGGGCAGGAGGAGGAGTGAGGAGTGTCCTGAGGGCAGGAGGAGGAGTGAGGAGTGTCCTGAGGGCAGGAGGAGGAGTGAGGAGTGTCCTGAGGGCAGGAGGAGGAGGAGGAGTGCCCTGAGGGCAGGAGGAGGAGGAGGAGTGTCCTGAGGGCAGGAGGAGGAGGAGGAGTGTCCTGGGGGCAGGAGGAGGAGAGGAGTGCCCTGAGGGCAGGAGGAGGAGTGAGGAGGGTCTTGAGGGCAGGAGGAGGAGTGTCCTGAGGGCAGGAGGAGGAGTGAGGAGTGTCCTGAGGGCAGGAGGAGGAGGAGGAGTGTCCTGAGGGCAGGAGGAGGAGGAGGAGTGCCCTGAGGGCAGGAGGAGGAGGAGGAGTGTCCTGAGGGCAGGAGGAGGAGTGAGGAGTGTCCTGAGGGCAGGAGGAGGAGTGAGGAGTGTCCTGAGGGCAGGAGGAGGAGTGAGGAGTGTCTTGAGGGCAGGAGGAGGAGTGAGGAGTGTCCTGAGGGCAGGAGGAGGAGGAGGAGTGTCCTAAGGGCAGGAGGAGGAGGAGAGGGTCCTGAGGGCAGGAGGAGGAGTGAGGAGTGTCTAAGGGCAGGAGGAGGAGTGGGAGGAGGGTCCTGAGGGCAGGAGGAGGAGTGAGGAGTGTCCTGAGGGCAGGAGGAGGAGTGTCCTGAGGGCAGGAGGAGGAGGGTCCTGAGGGCAGGAGGAGGAGTGAGGAGTGTCCTGAGGGCAGGAGGAGGAGTGAGGAGTGTCCTGAGGGCAGGAGGAGGAGCGAGGAGTGTCCTGAGGGCAGGAGGAGGAGTGTCCTGAGGGCAGGAGGAGGAGTGAGGAGGGTCCTGAGCGCAGGAGGAGGAGTGTCCTGAGGGCAGGAGGAGGAGTGTCCTGAGGGCAGGAGGAGGAGTGTCCTGAGGGCAGGAGGAGGAGTGTCCTGAGGGCAGGAGAAGGAGTGAGGAGTGTCCTGAGGGCAGGAGGAGGAGTGAGGAGTGACCTGAGGGCAGGAGGAGGAGTGAGGAGTGTCCTGAGTGCAGGAGGAGGAGTGAGGAGTGCCCTGAGGGCAGGAGGAGGAGTGAGGAGTGTCCTGAGGGCAGGAGGAGGAGCGAGGAGGGTCCTGAGGGCAGGAGGAGGAGCGAGGAGTGTCCTGAGGGCAGGAGGAGGAGTGAGGAGTGTCCTGAGGGCAGGAGGAGGAGTGAGGAGGGTCCTGAGGGCAGGAGGAGGAGCGAGGAGTGTCCTGAGGGCAGGAGGAGGAGCGAGGAGTGTCCTGAGGGCAGGAGGAGGAGTGAGGAGTGTCCTGAGGGCAGGAGGAGGAGGGGAGGGAGTGTCCTGAGGGCAGGAGGAGGAGCGAGGAGTGTCCTGAGGGCAGGAGGAGGAGCGAGGAGTGTCCTGAGGGCAGGAGGAGGAGTGAGGAGTGTCCTGAGGGCAGGAGGAGGAGTGAGGAGTGTCCTGAGGGCAGGAGGAGGAGTGAGGAGTGTCCTGAGGGCAGGAGGAGGAGTGAGGAGTGTCCTGAGGGCAGGAGGAGGAGTGAGGAGTGTCCTGAGGGCAAGAGGAGGAGTGAGGAGTGTCCTGAGGGCAGGAGGAGGAGCGAGGAGTGTCCTGAGGGCAGGAGGAGGAGCGAGGAGTGTCCTGAGGGCAGGATGAGGAGTGAGGATGGTCCTGAGGGCAGGAGGAGGAGTGTCCTGAGGGCAGGAGGAGGAGCGAGGAGTGTCCTGAGGGCAGGAGGAGGAGTGAGGAGGGTCCTGAGGGCAGGAGGAGGAGTGTCCTGAGGGCAGGAGGAGGAGTGAGGAGGGTCCTGAGGGCAGGAGGAGGAGCGAGGAGTGTCCTGAGGGCAGGAGGAGGAGCGAGGAGTGTCCTGAGGGCAGGAGGAGGAGTGAGGAGTGTCCTGAGGGCAGGAGAAGGAGCAGGAGTGTCCTGAGGGCAGGAGGAGGAGGTGTGTCATGAGGGCAGGAGGAGGGAGGAGGAGGAGTGTCTTGAGGGCAGGAGGAGGGAGGAGGAGGAGTGTCCTGAGGGCAGGAGGCAGGAGGAGAAGTGTCTTGAGGGCAGGAGGAGTGAGGAGTGTCCTGAGGGCAGGAGGAGGCAGGAGGAGAAGTGTCCTGAGGGCAGGAGGAGGAGTGAGGAGTGTCCTGAGGGCAGGAGGAGGAGTGAGGAGTGTCCTGAGGGCAGGAAGAGGAGCGAGGAGTGTCCTGAGGGCAGGATGAGGAGGAGGATGGTCCTGAGGGCAGGAGGAGGAGTGTCCTGAGGGCAGGAGGAGGAGCGAGGAGTGTCCTGAGGGCAGGAGGAGGAGGAGGAGGGTCCTGAGGGCAGGAGGAGGAGTGTCCTGAGGGCAGGAGGAGGAGTGAGGAGGGTCCTGAGGGCAGGAGGAGGAGCGAGGAGTGTCCTGAGGGCAGGAGGAGGAGTGAGGAGTGTCCTGAGGGCAGGAGGAGGAGTGTCCTGAGGGCAGGATGAGGAGTGTCCTGAGGGCAGGAGGAGGAGTGTCTTGAGGGCAAGAGGAGGAGTGAGGAGTGTCCTGAGGGCAGGAGGAGGAGCGAGGAGTGTCCTGAGGGCAGGAGGAGGAGCGAGGAGGGTCCTGAGGGCAGGAGGAGGAGCGAGGAGTGTCCTGAGGGCAGGAGGAGGAGCGAGGAGTGTCCTGAGGGCAGGAGGAGGAGCGAGGAGTGTCCTGAGGGCAGGAGGAGGAGGAGGAGGGTCCTGAGGGCAGGAGGAGGAGCGAGGAGTGTCCTGAGGGCAGGAGGAGGAGTGAGGAGTGTCCTGAGGGCAGGAGGAGGAGTGAGGAGTGTCCTGAGGGCAGGAGGAGGAGCGAGGAGTGTCCTGAGGGCAGGAGGAGGTGTGAGGAGTGTCCTGAGGGCAGGAGGAGGTGTGAGGAGTGTCCTGAGGGCAGGAGGGGGTGAGGAGTGTCCTGAGGGCAAGAGGAGGAGGAGGAGTGCCCTGAGGGCAGGAGGAGGAGTGAGGAGTGTCCTGAGGGCAGGAGGAGGAGTGAGGAGTGTCCTGAGGGCAAGAGGAGGAGTGTTGCCGTGAGGGCAGGAGGAGGAGTGAGGAGTGTCTTGAGGGCAGGAGGAGGAGTGAGGAGGGTCCTGAGGGCAGGAGGAGGAGTGAGGAGTGTCCTGAGGGCAGGAGGAGGAGTGAGGAGTGTCCTGAGGGCAAGAGGAGGAGTGGTGCCGTGAGGGCAGGAGGAGGAGTGAGGAGTGTCTTGAGGGCAGGAGGAGGAGTGAGGAGTGTCTTGAGGGCAGGAGGAGGAGTGAGGAGGGTCCTGAGGGCAGGAGGAGGTGTGAGGAGTGTCCTGAGGGCAGGAGGAGGAGTGAGGAGTGTCCTGAGGGCAGGAGGAGGTGTGAGGAGTGTCCTGAGGGCAGGAGGAGGAGTGGTGCCGTGAGGGCAGGAGGAGGAGTGAGGAGGGTCCTGAGGGCAGGAGGAGGAGTGAGGAGTGTCCTGAGGGCAAGAGGAGGAGTGAGGAGGGTCCTGAGGGCAGGAGGAGGAGTGAGGAGGGTCCTGAGGGCAGGAGGAGGAGTGGGGAGTGTCCTGAGGGCAGGAGGAGGAGTGAGGAGTGTCCTGAGGGCAGGAGGAGGAGTGATGAGTGTCCTGAGGGCAGGAGGAGGAGTGGTGCCGTGAGGGCAGGAGGAGGAGTGAGGAGTGTCTTGAGGGCAGGAGGAGGAGTGAGGAGTGTCTTGAGGGCAGGAGGAGGAGTGAGGAGTGTCCTGAGGGCAGGAGGAGGAGTGAGGAGTGTCCTGAGGGCAAGAGGAGGAGTGAGGAGGGTCCTGAGGGCAGGAGGAGGAGTGAGGAGGTCCTGAGGGCAGGAGGAGGAGGAGGAGGGTCCTGAGGGCAGGAGGAGGAGTGAGGAGGGTCCTGAGGGCAGGAGGAGGAGGAGGAGGGTCCTGAGGGCAGGAGGAGGAGTGGGAGGGAGGGTCCTGAGGGCAGGAGGAGGAGTGAGGAGGCCCTGAGGGCAGGAGGAGGAGGAGGGAGGAGGGTCCTGAGGGCAGGAGGTCAGGAGTGTCCTGAGGGCAGGAGGAGGAGTGTCCTGAGGGCAGGAGGAGGAGGAGGGAGGGTCCTGAGGGCAGGAGGAGGAGTGAGGAGTGTCCTAAGGGCAGGAGGAGGAGGAGGAGTGTCCTGAGGGCAGGAGGAGGAGTGGGAGGAGGGTCCTGAGAGCTCTGTCCTGAGGGCAGGAGGAGGAGTGTCCTGAGGGCAGGAGGAGGAGTGAGGAGTGTCCTAAGGGCAGGAGGAGGAGTGAGGAGGGTCCTGAGGGCAGGAGGAGGTGTGACGAGTGTCCTGAGGGCAGGAGGAGGAGTGAGGAGTGTCCTAAGGGCAGGAGGAGTGTGGAGGGTCCTGAGGGTAGTAGGAGGTGTGAGGAGTGTCCTGTCAGGCTGTCCTCTGGCATCTCTCTCCTCTGAGGGATACAACCTTACCCTGTCAGGCTGCCCTCTCTACCCTGTCAGGCTGCCCTCTCTACCCTGTCAGGCTGCCCTTCTACCCTGTCAGGCTGCCCTCTCGTGTCTCTCTCCTCTGAGGGATACAACCTTACCCTGTCAGGCTGCCCTCTCGTGTCTCTCTCCTCTGAGGGATACAAACTTACCCTGGATGCCACTCATACAGTAGCCGGCCCACCTGACAACCAAGCTTGTGAAGAGGTTTGTTCCTATCAGAGAGAGAGGAGAACAACACTGTAGAGTCCTGATGAGGTTTGTTCCTATCAGAGAGAGAGGAGAACAACACTGTAGAGTCCTGATGAGGTTTGTTCCTATCAGAGAGGAGAACAACACTGTAGAGTCCTGAGGGGGTTTGTTCCTATCAGAGAGAGAGGAGAACAACACTGTAGAGTCCTGAGGGGGTTTGTTCCTATCAGAGAGGAAAACAACACTGTAGAGTCCTGAGGGGGTTTGTTCCTATCAGAGAGAGAGGAGAACAACACTGTAGAGTCCTGAGGGGGTTTGTTCCTATCAGAGAGGAGAACAACACTGTAGAGTCCTGATGAGGTTTGTTCCTATCAGAGAGAGAGGAGAACAACACTGTAGAGTCCTGAGGGGGTTTGTTCCTATCAGAGAGAGAGGAGAACAACACTGTAGAGTCCTGAGGAGGTTTGTTCCTATCAGAGAGAGAGGAGAACAACACTGTAGAGTCCTGATGACGTTTGTTCCTATCAGAGAGAGAGGAGAACAACACTGTAGAGTCCTGATGACGTTTGTTCCTATCAGAGAGGAGAACAACACTGTAGAGTCCTGAGGGGGTTTGTTCCTATCAGAGAGAGAGGAGAACAACATTGTAGAGTCCTGAGGAGGTTTGTTCCTATCAGAGAGGAGAACAACACTGTAGAGTCCTGAGGGGGTTTGTTCCTATCAGAGAGAGAGGAGAACAACACTGTAGAGTCCTGAGGAGGTTTGTTCCTATCAGAGAGGAGAACAACACTGTAGAGTTCTGAGGAGGTTTGTTCCTATCAGAGAGAGAGGAGAACAACACAGTAGAGTCCTGAGGGGGTTTGTTCCTATCAGAGAGAGAGGAGAACAACACTGTAGAGTCCTGAGGGGGTTTGTTCCTATCAGAGAGAGAGGAGAACAACACTGTAGAGTCCTGAGGAGGTTTGTTCCTATCAGAGAGAGAGGAGAACAACACTGTAGAGTCCTGAGGGGGTTTGTTCCTATCAGAGAGAGAGGAGAACAACACTGTAGAGTCCTGAGGGGGTTTGTTCCTATCAGAGAGAGAGGAGAACAACACTGTAGAGTCCTGAGGGGGTTTGTTCCTATCAGAGAGAGAGGAGAACAACACTGTAGAGTCCTGAGGGGGTTTGTTCCTATCGGAGAGAGAGGAGAACAACACTGTAGAGTCCTGAGGGGGTTTGTTCCTATCAGAGAGAGAGGAGAACAACACTGTAGAGTCCTGATGAGGTTTGTTCCTATCAGAGAGAGAGGAGAACAACACTGTAGAGTCCTGAGGAGGTTTGTTCCTATCAGAGAGAGAGGAGAACAACACTGTAGAGTCCTGAGGGGTTTGTTCCTATCAGAGAGAGAGGAGAACAACACTGTAGAGTCCTGAGGGGTTTGTTCCTATCAGAGAGAGAGGAGAACAACACTGTAGAGTCCTGAGGGGGTTTGTTCCTATCAGAGAGAGGAGAACAACACTGTAGAGTCCTGAGGGGTTTGTTCCTATCAGAGAGAGAGGAGAACAACACTGTAGAGTCCTGAGGGGGTTTGTTCCTATCAGAGAGAGAGGAGAACAACACTGTAGAGTCCTGAGAGGGAGTCCTGATTGTTCCTATCAGAGAGAGAGGAGAACAACACTGTAGAGTCCTGATGAGGTTTGTTCCTATCAGAGAGAGAGGAGAACAACACTGTAGAGTCCTGAGGGGGTTTGTTCCTATCAGAGAGAGAGGAGAACAACACTGTAGAGTCCTGAGGGGGTTTGTTCCTATCAGAGAGAGAGGAGAACAACACTGTAGAGTCCTGAGGGGGTTTGTTCCTATCAGAGAGAGAGGAGAACAACACTGTAGAGTCCTGAGGGGGTTTGTTCCTATCAGAGAGAGAGGAGAACAACACTGTAGAGTCCTGAGGGGGTTTGTTCCTATCAGAGAGAGAGGAGAACAACACTGTAGAGTCCTGAGGGGTTTGTTCCTATCAGAGAGAGAGGAGAACAACACTGTAGAGTCCTGAGGGGTTTGTTCCTATCAGAGAGAGAGGAGAACAACACTGTAGAGTCCTGAGGGGGTTTGTATCAGAGAGAGGAGAACAACACTATCAGAGAGAGAGGAGAACAACACTGTAGAGTCCTGAGGGGTTTGTTCCTATCAGAGAGAGAGGAGAACAACACTGTAGAGTCCTGAGGGGGTTTGTTCCTATCAGAGAGAGAGGAGAACAACACTGTAGAGTCCTGATGGGGTTTGTTCCTATCAGAGAGAGGAGAACAACACTGTAGAGTCCTGAGGGGGTTTGTTCCTATCAGAGAGAGGAGAACAACACTGTAGAGTCCTGAGGGGGTTTGTTCCTATCAGAGAGAGAGGAGAACAACACTGTAGAGTCCTGAGGGGGTTTGTTCCTATCAGAGAGAGAGGAGAACAACACTGTAGAGTCCTGAGGGGGTTTGTTCCTATCAGAGAGAGAGGAGAACAACACTGTAGAGTCCTGAGGGGGTTTGTTCCTATCAGAGAGAGAGGAGAACAACACTGTAGAGTCCTGAGGGGTTTGTTCCTATCAGAGAGAGAGGAGAACAACACTGTAGAGTCCTGAGGGGTTTGTTCCTATCAGAGAGAGAGGAGAACAACACTGTAGAGTCCTGAGGGGGTTTGTTCCTATCAGAGAGGAGAACAACACTGTAGAGTCCTGAGGGGGTTTGTTTCTATCAGAGAGAGAGGAGAACAACACTGTAGAGTCCTGAGGGGTTTGTTCCTATCAGAGAGAGAGGAGAACAACACTGTAGAGTCCTGATGAGGTTTGTTCCTATCAGAGAGAGAGGAGAACAACACTGTAGAGTCCTGAGGGGGTTTGTTCCTATCAGAGAGAGAGGAGAACAACACTGTAGAGTCCTGAGGGGGTTTGTTCCTATCAGAGAGAGAGGAGAACAACACTGTAGAGTCCTGAGGAGGTTTGTTCCTATCAGAGAGAGAGGAGAACAACACTGTAGAGTCCTGAGGGGGTTTGTTCCTATCAGAGAGAGAGGAGAACAACACTGTAGAGTCCTGAGGGGGTTTGTTCCTATCAGAGAGAGAGGAGAACAACACTGTAGAGTCCTGAGGGGTTTGTTCCTATCAGAGAGAGAGGAGAACAACACTGTAGAGTCCTGAGGGGGTTTGTTCCTATCAGAGAGAGAGGAGAACAACACTGTAGAGTCCTGAGGGGGTTTGTTCCTATCAGAGAGAGAGGAGAACAACACTGTAGAGTCCTGAGGGGGTTTGTTCCTATCAGAGAGAGAGGAGAACAACACTGTAGAGTCCTGAGGGGGTTTGTTCCTATCAGAGAGAGAGGAGAACAACACTGTAGAGTCCTGAGGAGGTTTGTTCCTATCAGAGAGAGGAGAACAACACTGTAGAGTCCTGAGAGGGGTTTGTTCCTATCAGAGAGAGAGGAGAACAACACTGTAGAGTCCTGAGGGGGTTTGTTCCTATCAGAGAGAGAGGAGAACAACACTGTAGAGTCCTGAGGAGGTTTGTTCCTATCAGAGAGAGAGGAGAACAACACTGTAGAGTCCTGAGGAGGTTTGTTCCTATCAGAGAGAGAGGAGAACAACACTGTAGAGTCCTGAGGAGGTTTGTTCCTATCAGAGAGAGAGGAGAACAACACTGTAGAGTCCTGAGGAGGTTTGTTCCTATCAGAGAGAGAGGAGAACAACACTGTAGAGTCCTGAGGGGGTTTGTTCCTATCAGAGAGAGAGGAGAACAACACTGTAGAGTCCTGATGAGGTTTGTTCCTATCAGAGAGAGAGGAGAACAACACTGTAGAGTCCTGATGAGTGTTCCTATCAGAGAGAGAGGAGAACAACACTGTAGAGTCCTGATGAGTGTTCCTATCAGAGAGAGAGGAGAACAACACTGTAGAGTCCTGAGGGGGTTTGTTCCTATCAGAGAGAGAGGAGAACAACACTGTAGAGTCCTGAGGGGGCTTGTTCCTATCAGAGAGAGGAGAACAACACTGTAGAGTCCTGATGAGGTTTGTTCCTATCAGAGAGAGAGGAGAACAACACTGTAGAGTCCTGAGGGGGTTTGTTCCTATCAGAGAGAGAGGAGAACAACACTGTAGAGTCCTGAGGGGGTTTGTTCCTATCAGAGAGAGAGGAGAACAACACTGTAGAGTCCTGAGGAGGTTTGTTCCTATCAGAGAGAGAGGAGAACAACACTGTAGAGTCCTGAGGAGGTTTGTTCCTATCAGAGAGAGAGGAGAACAACACTGTAGAGTCCTGAGGGGGTTTGTTCCTATCGGAGAGATTGGTAATCATGAATATCAAATACAAGGCGTGTCGTCTATGGTGCATTTGGGAACGTGTAATTGGCTCGGAGGGGCTGTTGTGTGACTGAGGGTCACGCCCCATCTTGTGTTCATCTCCTTATCTCTGTCTATTGTCTTGTTAATTAAACTCTAACTCATAATCACTGGGATTTCTGCCACACACACACACACACAGACACACACACAGACACACACACACACACACACACACAGACACACAGACACACACACACACACACACACACACACACAGACACACACACACAGACACACACACACAGACACACACACACAGACACACAGACACACAGACACACACACACAGACACACACACACAGACACACACACACACACACACACACACACACACACACACACACGCAGCCTCTGTGTTAAAACCTCTAGAATCAGTCTACCACTCAGCCTCTGTGTTAAAACCTCTAGATTCAGTCTACCACTCAGCCTCTGTTAAAACCTCTAGATTCAGTCTACCACTCAGCCTCTGTGTTAAAACCTCTAGATTCAGTCTACCACTCAGCCTCTGTGTTAAAACCTCTAGATTCAGTCTACCACTCAGTCTCTGTGTTTAAACCTCTAGATTCAGTCCACCACTCAGTCTCTGTGTTTAAACCTCTAGATTCAGTCTACCACTCAGCCTCTGTGTTGAAACCTCTAGATTCAGTCTACCACTCAGCCTCTGTGTTGAAACCTCTAGATTCAGTCTACCACTCAGCCTCTGTGTTGAAACCTCTAGAATCAGTCTACCACTCAGTCTCTGTGTTGGAACCTCTAGATTCAGTCTACCACTCAGTGTCTGTGTTGAAACCTCTAGATTCAGTCTTCCACTCAGTGTCTGTGTTGTATGACTGGTGATAATTTCCGTACGCATCATTGTCTCTTTTATAGTGATATTGGTTGGTAATCTCCGATTACCAGAAGGGCCCAACATTTGGCTATTATTCGTATTTATAAACTGGGTGGTTTGAACCCTGAACGCTGATTGGCTGACAGCCGTTGGTACCCAGTTTATAACAGCAGTAAGGCACCTCAGAGGGTTGTGATATATGGCCAGTATACCACAACTATATATTGGCCATATACAACAACCCCTCGGGCCTTAATGCTGAAATAAAGCACTTCTCTAGAAACTCCCATACTGCTTCACTTCACTTCTAAATTAGACTTCTAGTAAATATAAGACTCCCAAGACTGGTTGGTTCTAGAGGTTCCACCAGGTCTCCTGTGAGTTCTGACTGGTTGGTTCTAGAGGTTCCACCAGGTCTCCTCTGAGTTCTGACTGGTTGGTTCTAGAGGTTCCACCAGGTCTCCTCTGAGTTCTGACTGGTTGGTTCTAGACGTTCCACCAGGTCTCCTCTGAGTTATGACTGGTTGGTTCTAGAGGTTTCACGGGTCTCCTCTAAGTTAAGACTGGTTGGTTCTAGAGGTTCCACGGATCTCTGAGTTATGACTGGTTGGTTCTAGAGGTTCCACCAGGTCTCCTCTGAGTTATGACTGGTTGGTTCTAGAGGTTCCACCAGGTCTCCTCTGAGTTATGACTGGTTGGTTCTAGACGTTCCACCAGGTCTCCTCTGAGTTATGACTGGTTGGTTCTAGAGGTTCCACGGATCTCTGAGTTATGACTGGTTGGTTTTAGAGGTTCCACCAGGTCTCCTCTGAATTAAGACTGGTTGGTTCTAGAGGTTCCACGGGTCTTCTCTGAGTTAAGACTGGTTAGTTCTAGAGGTTTCACGGGTCTCAGTTCTGACTGGTTGGTTCTAGAGGTTTCACGGGTCTCAGTTCTGACTGGTTGGTTCTAGAAGTTCCACGGGTCTCTGAGTTCTGACTGGTTGGTTCTAGAAGTTCCACGGGTCTCCTCTGAGTTCTGACTGGTTGGTTCTAGAGGTTTCACGGGTCTCTGAGTTAAGACTGGTTGGTTCTAGAAGTTCCATGGGTCTCCGAGTTCTGACTGGTTGGTTCTAGCAGTACCATGGGTCTCTGAGTTAAGACTGGTTGGTTCTAGTGGTTTCACGGGTCTTCGAGTTCTGAATGGTTGGTTCTAGAGGTTCCACGGGTCTCAGTTCTGCCTGGTTGGTTCTAGAGGTTCCATGGGTCTCTGAGTTCTGCCTGGTTGGTTCTAGAGGTTCCATGGGTCTCTGAGTTAGGGATATACTTACTTCAGATGCTGTGCTCCTCAGTCCTGGGACGACCTACAGGTCACTTTAATAAATTATTCTTTGGATCCAAACGGTGAATATTGGACTCTGATTAACAATGTGACCAATGAAAACTACACTTGTTTTGATTGTCTGTATTAGTTTCTACTGGTCTTTGGAATGGAAATGTATTTATCTTTAAATGCTGTGGCCGTAGTGTGATCATGCTTTAGTCGATGCTCACATTGCTTGAACAGTTATTCTCCGGGTAGCATTGGAAATGAGAAGGACCCATATAGAACACTACTGCTATAGAATGACCCATATAGAACACTACTACTATAGAAGGACCCATATAGAACACTACTACTATAGAATGACCCATATAGAACACTACTTCTATAGAATGACCCATATAGAACACTACTTCTATAGAATGACCCATATAGAACACTACTTCTATAGAATGACCCATATAGAACACTACTTCTATAGAATGACCCATATAGAACACTACTATAGAATGACCCATATAGAACACTACTTCTATAGAATGACCCATATAGAACACTACTACTATAGAAGGACCCATATAGAACACTACTACTATAGAAGGACCCATATAGAACACTACTTCTATAGAATGACCCATATAGAACACTACTTCTATAGAATGACCCATATAGAACACTACTTCTATAGAATGACCCATATAGAACACTACTTCTATAGAATGACCCATATAGAACTCTACCCCTCCCTCCCTCCCTCCCTCCCTCTCTCTCTCCTCTGTCTCAGACCCTGGTCAACCTGCCCCTCCCTCCCTCCCTCCCTCTCTCCTCTGTCTCAGACCCTGGTCAACCTGCCCCTCCCTCCCTCCCTCCCTCTCTCCTCTGTCTCAGACCCTGGTCAACCTGCCCCTCCCTCCCTCCCTCCCTCCCTCCCTCTCTCTCTCCTCTGTCTCAGACCCTGGTCAACCTGCCCCTCCCTTCCTCCCTCTCTCTCTCCTCTGTCTCAGACCCTGGTCAACCTGCCCCCTCCCTCCCTCCCTCCTCTGTCTCAGACCCTGGTCAACCTGCCCCTCCCTCCCTCCCTCCCTCCCTCCCTCCCTCCCTCCCTCCTCTGTCTCAGACCCTGGTCAACCTGCCCCTCCCTCCCTCCCTCCCTCCCTCCTCTGTCTCAGACCCTGGTCAACCTGCCCCTCCCTCCCTCCCTCCCTCCTCTGTCTCAGAACCTGGTCAACCTGCCCCTCCCTCCCTCCCTCCCTCCTCTGTCTCAGACCCTGGTCAACCTGCCCCTCCCTCCCTCCCTCCCTCCCTCGTCTGTCTCAGACCCTGGTCAACCTGCCCCTCCCTCCCTCCCTCCCTCCTCTGTCTCAGACCCTGGTCAACCTGCCACTCCCTCCCTCCCTCTCTCTCTCCTCTGTCTCAGACCCTGGTCAACCTGCCCCTCCCTCCCTCCCTCCCTCCCTCCCTCTCTCTCTCCTCTGTCTCAGACCCTGGTCAACCTGCCCCTCCCTCCCTCCCTCTCTCTCTCCTCTGTCTCAGACCCTGGTCAACCTGCCCCTCCTCCCCTCCCTCTCTCTCTCCTCTGTCTCAGACCCTGGTCAACCTGCCCCTCCCTCCCTCCCTCCCTCCCTCCTCTGTCTCAGACCCTGGTCAACCTGCCCTCCCTCCCTCCCTCCCTCCCTCCCTCTCTCCCTCCTCTGTCTCAGACCCTGGTCAACCTGCCCCTCCCTCCCTCCCTCCCTTCCTCCCTCCCTCCCTCCCTCCCTCCCTCCCTCCTCTGTCTCAGACCCTGGTCAACCTGCCCCTCCCTCCCTCCCTCCCTCCTCTGTCTCAGACCCTGGTCAACCGGCCCCTCCCTCCCTCCCTCCCTCCCCTCTCTCTCTCCTCTGTCTCAGACTCTGGTCAACCTGCTCCTCCCTCCCTCCCCCTCCCTCCTCTGTCTCAGACCCTGGTCAACCTGCTCCTCCCTCCTCCCTCCCTCCCTCCCTCCCTCTCTCTCTCTCTCCTCTGTCTCAGACCCTGGTCAACCTGCTCCTCCCTCCCTCCCTCCCTCCCCTCCCTCCCTCCCCCTCCCTCCCTCCCTCCCCTCAGACCCTCAACCTCCCTCCCTCCCTCCCCCTCCCCTCCCTCCCTCCCTCCTCCCTCTCTCTCTCCTCTGTCTCAGACCCTGGTCAACCTGCCCCTCCCTCCCTCCCTCTCTCCCTCTCTCACTCCCTCCCTCCCTCCCTCTCTCTCTCCTCTGTCTCAGACCCTGGTCAACCTGCCCCTCTCCTCTTTCTGTGATAGATAGAAGTCGACTTATAGACATTGTTTCGTTTTGCATCCCAAATGGCACCCTAATCCTTATGTAGTGCACTACTACCAATAGGGCTCTGGTCAAAACTAGTGCACAATATAGGACATAAGGTGCCATGTGGGATGTACATTTGTTCTGTTCGGCAGACCAATAGGCTCTCTGCTCTGGCAGACCATTGTCTGAGATTGAAAGGCTGAGGGAGGAAATCTATTATTTTGCTGAAATTAGATTTTGGTTTCTTCAGTTTAGAGCTGAACGATTGCAAGAGTATGCCGTGTGCTCATAGTAACCTTTATCAACTATTCTTCTGCCTGTGACAATTCTTCTGCTCATTTTATTTTTCTATTTCATTTAGAACAGTCAAACATGTTCCACTACTACAAAAACAGGCCTCCGTGACCCAGTTGTTCCACTACTACAGAAACAGGCCTCTGTGACCCAGTTGTTCCACTATTACAGAAACAGGTCTCTGTGACCCAGTTGTTCCACTACTACAGAAACAGGCCTCTGTGATCCAGTTGTTCCACTATTACAAAAACAGGCCTCCGTGACCCAGTTGTTCCATTACTACAAAAACAGGCCTCCGTGACCCAGTTGTTCCATTACTACAAAAACAGGCCTCCGTGACCCAGTTGTTCCACTACTACAGAAACAGGCCTCTGTGACCCAGTTGTTCCACTATTACAAAAACAGGCCTCTGTGACCCAGTTGTTCCATTACTACAAAAACAGGCCTCCGTGACCCAGTTGTTCCATTACTACAAAAACAGGCCTCTGTGACCCAGTTGTTCCATTACTACAGAAACAGGCCTCTGTGACCCAGTTGTTCCACTATTACAGAAACAGGCCTCTGTGACCCAGTTGTTCCACTACTACAGAAACAGGCCTCTGTGACCCAGTTGTTCCACTACTACAGAAACAGGCCTCTGTGACCCAGTTGTTCCACTATTACAGAAACAGGCCTCTGTGACCCAGTTGTTCCACTATTACAGAAACAGGCCCCTGTGACCCAGTTGTTCCACTACTACAGAAACAGGCCCCTGTGACCCAGTTGTTCCACTACTACAGAAACAGGCCTCTGTGACCCAGTTGTTCCACTACTACAGAAACAGGCCTCTGTGACCCAGTTGTTCCACTATTACAGGGAAACAGGCCTCTGCATGGAGCAGCCAGTTGTTGCCAGGACAGTCAGCCACAGAAGACAGGCCCTCTTCCAGACCCAGTTCCAGATCTCCAGTCAGCCAGACAGATCTGCCAGGCCAGGATCACCAGTCAGCCAGACTCTTCCAGATCTGCCAGTCAGCCAGACTCTTCCAGATCTGCCAGGCAGCCAGGATCCGCCAGTCGGCCAGACACTTCCAGATCCACCAGTCAGCCAGACTCTTCCAGATCTGCCAGTCAGCCAGACTCTTCCAGATCTGCCAGTCAGCCAGGATCCGCCAGTCAGCCAGACTCTTCCAGATCTGCCAGTCAGCCAGACTCTTCCAGATCTGCCAGTCAGCCAGGATCCGCCAGTCAGCCAGACTCTTCCAGATCTGCCAGTCAGCCAGACTCTTCCATATCTGCCAGTCAGCCAGGATCCGCCAGTCAGCCAGACTCTTCCAGATCTGCCAGTCAGCCAGACTCTTCCATATCTGCCGGTCAGCCAGACTCTTCCAGATCTGCCGGTCAGCCAGACTCTTCCAGATCCGCCAGCCAGCCAGGATCTGCCGGATCCAACTACCTGCCTGATCTTCCTCTCAGTGCTGGGCTTCCTCTCCGTCCCGGGCTTCCCCTCAGTCCCGGGCTTCCCCTCAGTCCCGGGCTTCCCCTCAGTCCCGAGCTTCCCCTCAGTCCCGAGCTTCCCCTCAGTCCCGAGCTTCCCCTCAGTCCCGAGCTGCCCCTCAGGCACGAGCTGCCCCTCAGTCCAGTGGGGTTCTGGGTGAGGACTACTAGGCCATGGTCGGCGGCGAGGGTGGACTATCCAAGGACACGAGGAGGAGGGACTAAGACATTGATAGAGTGGGGTCCACGTCCTGCGCCGGAGCTGCCACCATGGACAGACGCCCACCCGGACCCTCCCCTATTGTTTTGATGTGCGTCCGGGAGTCCGCACCTTAGGGGGGGTGTTCTGTCACACCCTGGTCGATATATATTGTGTTTGTCTTTATTTATTTGGTCAGGCCAGGGTGTGACATGGGTTTATTGTCGTGTGTTTTGTCTTGGGGTTTTGTTAGGTATTGGGTGTGTGGCTTAGTGGGGGTTATCTAGCTTAGTCTATGGCTGTCATGGAGTGGTTCTCAATCAGAGGCAGGTGTTTATTGTTGTCTCTGATTGGGAACCATATTTAGGCAGCCATATTCTTGAGTATTTCGTGGGTGATTGTTCCTGTCTCTGTGTTTGTTGTTCACCAGATAGGCTGTATAGGTTTCCACGTTCCGTTTGTTGTTTATGTATTATTAGTTATTTCATGTCGAGTTCCTTTTCATTAAAGAACATGAATAACCACCACGCTGCATTTTGGTCCGCTTCTCCTTCGACAGACGAGAACCGTTACACCTTACTGACATAGAACCCTGTAACAGCTCCCCTTACTGACATAGAACCTTGTTACAGCTCCCCTTACTGACATAGAACCTTGTTACAGCTCCCCTTACTGACATAGAACCTTGTTACAGCTCCCCTTACTGACATAGAACCTTGTTACAGCTCACCTTACATAGAACCCTGTAACAGCTCCCTTACTGACATAGAACCTTGTTACAGCTCCCCTTACTGACACAGAACCCTGTTATATCCCCCTTACTGACATAGAACCCTGTTACAGCTCCCTTACTGACATAGAACCTTGTTACAGCTCCCCTTACTGACATAGAACCCTGTAACAGCTCCCCTTACTGACATAGAACCTTGTTACAGCTCCCCTTACTGACACAGAACCCTGTTATATCCCCCTTACTGACATAGAACCCTGTTACAGCTCCCCTTACTGACATAGAACCCTATTATATCTCCCTTACTGACATAGAACCCTGTTACAGCTCCCCTTACTGACATAGAACCCTGTTACAGCTCCCCTTACTGACATAGAACCCTGTTACAGCTCCCCTTACTGACATAGAACCCTGTTACAGCTCCCCTTACTGACATAGAACCCTGTTAAAGCTCCCCTTACTGACATAGAACCTTGTTACAGCTCCCCTTAATCACATAGAACCCTGTTACAGCTCCCCTTACTGACATAGAACCCTGTAGAACCTCTCTTCTGAGGGGGGGACGTCTCAGTGTAGGGGGAGGACGTCTCAGTGTAGTACTGGGGTGTGTGTAGGGGATTGGGGGGGGGCGTCTCAGTGTAGTACTGGGGTGTGTGTAGGGGATTGGGGGGGGCGTCTCAGTGTAGTACTGTGGTGTGTGTAGGGTATGGGGGGGAAGGGGTCTCAGTGTAGGACTGGGGTGTGTGTAGGGGATTGGGGGGGGCGTCTCAGTGTAGTACTGGGGTGTGTGTAGGGGACTGGCGGGGACGTCTCAGTGTAGTACTGGGGTGTGTGGGGGGCGTCTCAGTGTAGTACTGGGGTGTGTGTAGGGGGATTGGGGGGCGTCTCAGTGTAGTACTGGGGTGTGTGTAGGGGATTGGGGGCGTCTCAGTGTAGTACTGTGGTGTGTGTAGGGGATTGGGGGGCGTCTCAGTGTAGTACTGGGGTGTGTGTAGGGGATTGGGGGCGTCTCAGTGTAGTACTGGGGTGTGTGTAGGGGATTTGGGGGCGTCTCAGTGTAGTACTGGGGTGTGTGTAGGGTATTGGGGGCGTCTCAGTGTAGTACTGGGGTGTGTGTAGGGGATTGGGGGGCGTCTCAGTGTAGTACTGGGGTGTGTGTAGGGGATTGGGGGGCGTCTCAGTGTAGTACTGGGGTGTGTGTAGGGAATTGGGGGGCGTCTCAGTGTAGTACTGGGGTGTGTGTAGGGGATTGGGGGGCGTCTCAGTGTAGTACTGGGGTGTGTGTAGGGGATTGGGGGGCGTCTCAGTGTAGTACTGGGGTGTGTGTAGGGGATTGGGGGGCGTCTCAGTGTAG
The DNA here is from genome assembly GCF_036934945.1 of Oncorhynchus masou masou. Classification (NCBI taxonomy): domain Eukaryota; kingdom Metazoa; phylum Chordata; class Actinopteri; order Salmoniformes; family Salmonidae; genus Oncorhynchus; species Oncorhynchus masou. Next base: position 525,614 of record NW_027010914.1, on the reverse strand, counting down.
TACTGGGGTGTGTGTAGGGGATTGGGGGGGTCTCAGTGTAGTACTGTGGTGTGTGTAGGGGATTGGGGGGCGTCTCAGTGTAGTACTGGGGTGTGTGTAGGGGATTGGGGGCGTCTCAGTGTAGTACTGGGGTGTGTGTAGGGGATGGGGGGCGTCTCAGTGTAGTACTGGGGTGTATGTAGGGGATTGGAGGGGGCGTCTCAGTGTAGTACTGGGGTGTGTGTAGGGGGTTGGGGGGGCGTCTCAGTGTAGTACTGGGGTGTGTGTAGGGGATTGGGGGGCGTCTCAGTGTAGTACTGGGGTGTGTGTAGGGGATTGGGGGGCGTCTCAGTGTAGTACTGGGGTGTGTGTAGGGGATTGGGGGCGTCTCAGTGTAGTACTGGGGTGTGTGTAGGGGATTGGGGGGCGTCTCAGTGTTGTACTGGGGTGTGTGTAGGGTATTGGGGGCGTCTCAGTGTAGTACTGGGGTGTGTGTAGGGGATGGGGGCGTCTCAGTGTAGTACTGGGGTGTGTGTAGGGGATTGGGGGGGCGTCTCAGTGTAGTACTGGGGTGTGTGTAGGGGGGTTGGGGGCGTCTCAGTGTAGTACTGTGGTGTGTGAAGGGGATTGGGGGGCGTCTCAGTGTTGTACTGGGGTGTGTGTAGGGGATTGGGGGGGCGTCTCAGTGTAGTACTGGGGTGTGTGTAGGGGATTGGGGGGGCGTCTCAGTGTAGTACTGGGGTGTGTGTAGGGGATTGGGGGGCGTCTCAGTGTAGTACTGGGGTGGGTGTAGGGGATTGGGGGGGCGTCTCAGTAGGGGATTGTGTAGGGGATTGGGGGCGTCTCAGTGTAGTACTGGGGTGTGTGTAGGGGATGGGGGGGCGTCTCAGTGTAGTACTGGGGTGTGTGTAGGGGATTGGGGGGCGTCTCAGTGTAGTACTGGGGTGTGTGTAGGGTATTGGGACCCTGCGTCTCAGTGTAGTACTGGGGTGTGTGTAGGGGATTGGGGGGGGCGTCTCAGTGTAGTACTGGGGTGTGTGTAGGGGATTGGGGGGCGTCTCAGTGTAGTACTGGGGTGTGTGTAGGGGATTGGGGGGCATCTCAGTGTAGTACTGGGGTGTGTGTAGGGGATTGGGGGGGTCTCAGTGTAGTACTGGGGTGTGTGTAGGGGATTGGGGGCGTCTCAGTGTAGTACTGGGTGTGTGTAGGGGATTGGGGGGCGTCTCAGTGTAGTACTGGGGTGTGTGTAGGGGATTGGGGGGGCGTCTCAGTGTAGTACTGGGGTGTGTGTAGGGGATTGGGGGGCGTCTCAGTGTAGTACTGGGGTGTGTGTAGGGGATGGGGGCGTCTCAGTGTAGTACTGGGGTGTGTGTAGGGGATGGGGGCGTCTCAGTGTAGTACTGGGGTGTGTGTAGGGGATTGGGGGGGGTGTCTCAGTGTAGTACTGGGGTGTGTGTAGGGGATTGGGGGGCGTCTCAGTGTAGTACTGGGGTGTGTGTAGGGGATTGGGGGGCGTCTCAGTGTAGTACTGGGGTGTGTGTAGGGGATTGGGGGGGGTGGACGTCTCAGTGTAGTACTGGGGTGTGTGTAGGGGATTGGGGGGCGTCTCAGTGTAGTACTGGGGTGTGTGTAGGGGATTGGGGGGTGTCTCAGTGTAGTACTGGTGTAGTACTGGGGGTGTTAGGGGGGGCGTCTCAGTGTAGTACTGGGGTGTGTGTAGGGGATTGGGGGGTCTCAGTGTTGTACTGGGGTGTGTGTAGGGGATTGGGGGGGCGTCTCAGTGTAGTACTGGGGTGTGTGTAGGGGATTGGGGGGGCGTCTCAGTGTAGTACTGGGGTGTGTGTAGGGGATTGGGGGGCGTCACAGTGTAGTACTGGGGTGTGTGTAGGGGATTGGGGGTGTCTCAGTGTAGGGGGGCGTCTCAGTGTAGTACTGGGGTGTGTGTAGGGGATTGGGGGGGACGTCTCAGTGTAGTACTGTGGGTGTGTGTAGGGGATTGGGGGGGGCGTCTCAGTGTTGTACTGGGGTGTGTGTAGGGGATTGGGGGGCGTCTCAGTGTAGTACTGGGGTGTGTGTAGGGGATTGGGGGGCGTCTCAGTGTAGTACTGGGGTGTGTGTAGGGGATTGGGGGGGGGCGTCTCAGTGTAGTACTGGGGTGTGTGTAGGGGATTGGGGGGGGGGCGTCTCAGTGTCGTACTGGGGTGTGTGTAGGGGATTGGGGGGCGTCTCAGTGTAGTACTGGGGTGTGTGTAGGGGATTGGGGGGGGGACGTCTCAGTGTAGTACTGGGGTGTGTGTAGGGGATTGGGGGCGTCTCAGTGTAGTACTGTGGTGTGTGTAGGGGATTGGGGGGGGGCGTCTCAGTGTAGTACTGGGGTGTGTGTAGGGGATTGGGGGGGTGTCTCAGTGTAGTACTGGGGTGTGTGTAGGGGATTGGGGGGGGTGTCTCAGTGTTGTACTGGGGTGTGTGTAGGGGATTGGGGGGCGTCTCAGTGTAGTACTGGGGTGTGTGTAGGGGATTGGGGGGCGTCTCAGTGTAGTACTGGGGTGTGTGTAGGGGATTGGGGGCGTCTCAGTGTAGTACTGGGGTGTGTGTAGGGGATTGGGGGCGTCTCAGTGTTGTACTGGGGTGTGTGTAGGGGATTGGGGGGGGCGTCTCAGTGTAGTACTGGGGTGTGTGAAGGGGATTGGGGGGCGTCTCAGTGTAGTACTGTGGTGTGTGTAGGGGATTGGGGGCGTCTCAGTGTTGTACTGGGGTGTGTGTAGGGGATTGGGGGGGGGACGTCTCAGTGTAGTACTGTGGTGTGTGTAGGGGATTGGGGGGCGTCTCAGTGTAGTACTGTGGTGTGTGTAGGGGATTGGGGGACGTCTCAGTGTAGTACTGGGGTGTGTGTAGGGGATTGGGGGCGTCTCAGTGTAGTACTGGGGTGTGTGTAGGGGATTGGGGGGGACGTCTCAGTGTAGTACTGGGGTGTGTGTAGGGGATTGGGGGGCGTCTCAGTGTAGTACTGGGGTGTGTGTAGGGGATTGGGGGGGACATCTCAGTGTAGTACTGGGGTGTGTGTAGGGGATTTGGGGGGGCGTCGCCGTGTAGTACTGGGGTGTGTGTAGGGGATTGGGGGACGTCTCAGTGTAGTACTGTGGTGTGTGTAGGGGATTGGGGGGACGCGTCTCAGTGTAGTACTGGGGTGTGTGTAGGGGATTGGGGGGGCGTCTCAGTGTAGGGGGGCGTCTCAGTGTAGTACTGGGGGTGTGTAGGGGATTGGGGGGACGTCTCAGTGTAGTACTGGGGTGTGTGTAGGGGATTGGGGGGGCGTCTCAGTGTAGTACTGGGGGGTGTGTAGGGGATTGGGGGGGGGGCGTCTCAGTGTAGTACTGGGGTGTGTGTAGGGGATTGGGGGACGTCTCAGTGTAGTACTGGGTGTGTGTAGGGGATTGGGGGGACGTCTCAGTGTATTACTGGGGTGTGTGTAGGGGATTGGGGGGGGGGGCGTCTCAGTGTAGTACTGGGGGGTGTGGGGATTAGGGGATTGGGGGCGTCTCAGTGTAGTACTGGGGTGTGTGTAGGGGATTGGGGGACGTCTCAGTGTAGTACTGGGGTGTGTGTAGGGAATTGGGGGGGACGTCTCAGTGTATTACTGGGGTGTGTGTAGGGGATTGGGGGGGCGTCTCAGTGTAGTACTGGGGTGTGTGTAGGGGATTGGGGGGGACATCTCAGTGTAGTACTGGGGTGTGTGTAGGGGATTGGTGGGGACGTCTCAGTGTAGTACTGGGGTGTGTGTAGGGGATTGGTGGGGGCGTCTCAGTGTAGTACTGGGGTGTGTGTGGGGGATTTGGGGCGTCTCAGTGTAGTACTGGGGTGTGTGTAGGGGATTGGGGGCGTCTCAGTGTAGTACTGGGGTGTGTGTAGGGGATTGGGGGGCGTCTCAGTGTAGTACTGGGGTGTGTGTAGGGGATTTGGGGGCGTCTCAGTGTAGTACTGGGGTGTGTGTAGGGGATTGGGGGGCGTCTCAGTGTAGTACTGGGGTGTGTGTAGGGGGGTTGGGGGGCGTCTCAGTGTAGTACTGGGGTGTGTGTAGGGGATTGGGGGCGTCTCAGTGTAGTACTGGGGTGTGTAGGGGATTGGGGGGCGTCTCAGTGTAGTACTGTTGTGTGTGTAGGGGATTGGGGGGCGTCTCAGTGTAGTACTGGGGTGTGTGTAGGGGATTGGGGGGCGTCTCAGTGTAGTACTGGGGTGTGTGTAGGGGATTGGGGGGCGTCTCAGTGTAGTACTGTGGGTGTGTAGGGGATTGGGGGGCGTCTCAGTGTAGTACTGGGGTGTGTGTAGGGGATTGGGGGGGTGTCTCAGTGTAGTACTGGGGTGTGTGTAGGGGATTGGGGGGGGACGTCTCAGTGTAGTACTGGGGGTGTGTAGGGGGTTGGGGGGGCGTCTCAGTGTTGTACTGGGGTGTGTGTAGGGGATTGGGGGGGGGCGTCTCAGTGTAGTACTGGGGTGTGTGTAGGGGATTGGGGGGGCGTCTCAGTGTAGTACTGGGGTGTGTGTAGGGGATGGGGGGGTGTCTCAGTGTAGTACTGGGGTGTGTGTAGGGGATTGGGGGGCGTCTCAGTGTAGTACTGGGGTGTGTGTAGGGGATTGGGGGGGCGTCTCAGTGTAGTACTGGGGTGTGTGTAGGGGATTGGGGGGCGTCTCAGTGTAGTACTGGGGTGTGTGTAGGGGATTGGGGGGGCGTCTCAGTGTAGTACTGGGGTGTGTGTAGGGGATTGGGGGGCGTCTCAGTGTAGTACTGGGGTGTGTGTAGGGGATTGGTGGGGGGACGTCTCAGTGTAGTACTGGTGTGTGTGTAGGGGATTGGGGGGCGTCTCAGTGTAGTACTGGGGTGTGTGTAGGGGATTGGGGGGGGGGCGTCTCAGTGTAGTACTGGGGTGTGTGTAGGGGATTGGGGGGGTGTCTCAGTGTAGTACTGTGGTGTGTGTAGGGGATTGGGGGGCGTCTCAGTGTAGTACTGTGGTGTGTGTAGGGGATTGGGGGGGGTGTCTCAGTGTAGTACTGGGGTGTGTGTAGGGGATTAGGGGGGGTTGTCTCAGTGTTGTACTCGGGTGTGTGTAGGGGATTGGGGGGCGTCTCAGTGTAGTACTGGGGTGTGTGTAGGTGATTGGGGGGGGCGTCTCACTGTAGTACTGGGGTGTGTGTAGGTGATTGGGGGCGTCTCAGTGTAGTACTGGGGTGTGTGTAGGGGATTGGGGGGGGCGTCTCAGTGTAGTACTGGGGTGTGTGTAGGGGTTGGGGGCGTCTCAGTGTAGTACTGGGGGTGTGTAGGGGGGATTGGGGGGCGTCTCAGTGTAGTACTGGGGTGTGTGTAGGGGATTGGGGGGGGGCGTCTCAGTGTAGTACTGGGGTGTGTGTGGGGGATTGGGGGCGTCTCAGTGTTGTACTGGGGTGTGTGTAGGGGATTGGGGGCGTCTCAGTGTAGTACTGGGGTGTGTGGGGGGGGTCTCAGTGTAGTACTGGGGGTGTGTAGGGGATTGGGGGGCGTCTCAGTGTAGTACTGGGGGGTGTGTAGGGGATTGGGGGGCGTCTCAGTGTAGTACTGGGGTGTGTGTAGGGGATTGGTGGGGACGTCTCAGTGTAGTACTGGGGTGTGTGTAGGGGATTGGGGGCGTCTCAGTGTAGTACTGGGGTGTGTGTAGGGGATGGGGGGACGTCTCAGTGTAGTACTGGGGTGTGTGTAGGGGATGGGGGGACGTCTCAGTGTAGTACTGGGGTGCGTGTAGGTGATTGGGGGGGGTGTCTCAGTGTAGGACTGGGGTGTGTGTAGGGGACCGGGGGCGTCTCAGTGTAGTACTGGGGTGTGTGTAGGGGATTGGGGGGTGTCTCAGTGTAGGGGGCGTCTCAGTGTAGTACTGGGGTGTGTGTAGGGGATTGGGGGGGACATCTCAGTGTAGTACTGGGGTGTGTAGGGGATTGGGGGGGGGACATCTCAGTGTAGTACTGGGGTGTGTGTAGGGGATTGGGGGGCGTCTCAGTGTAGTACTGGGGTGTGTGTAGGGGATTGGGGGGGGGCGTCTCAGTGTAGTACTGGGGTGTGTGTAGGGGATTGGGGGGGGCGTCTCAGTGTAGTACTGGGGTGTGTGTAGGGGATTGGGGGGGGCGTCTCAGTGTAGTACTGGGGTGTGTGTAGGGGATTGGGGGGGCGTCTCAGTGTAGTACTGGGTGTGTGTAGTGGATTGGGGGACGTCTCAGTGTAGTACTGGGGTGTGTGTAGGGGATTGGAGGGGGAGTCTCAGTGTAGTACTGGGGTGTGTGTAGGGGATTGGGGGGGGAACGTCTCAGTTTAGTACTGGGGTGTGTGTGGGGGATTGGGGGGGACGTCTCAGTGTAGTACTGGGGTGTGTGTAGGGGATTGGGGGACGTCTCAGTGTAGTACTGGGGTGTGTGTAGGGGATTGGGGGGCGTCTCAGTGTAGTACTGGGGTGTGTAGGGGATTGGGGGGGCGTCTCAGTGTAGTACTGGGGTGTGTGTAGGGGATTGGGGGGCGTCTCAGTGTAGTACTGGGTGTGTGTAGGGGATGGGGGGGGGACGTCTCAGTGTAGTACTGGGGTGTGTGTAGGGGATTGGGGGGGGGGGGGGACATCTCAGTGTAGTACTGGGGTGTGTGTAGGGGATCGAGCTTCCCCTCAGTCCAGTGGGGTTCTGGGTGAGGACTACTAGGCCATGGTCGGCGGCGAGGGTGGACTATCCAAGGACGCGAGGAGGAGGGACTAAGACATTGATAGAGTGGGGTCCACATCCTGCGCCGGAGCCGCCACCATGGACAGACGCCCACCCGGACCCTCCCCTATTGTTTTGATGTGCGTCCAGGAGTCCGCACCTTAGGGGGGGTGTTCTGTCACACCCTGGTCGATATATATTGTGTTTGTCTTTATTTATTTGGCCAGGGTGTGACATGGGTTTATTGTGGTGTGTTTTGTCTTGGGGTTTTGTTAGGTATTGGGTGTGTGGTTTAGTGGGGGTTATCTAGCTTAGTCTATGGCTGTCTGGAGTGGTTCTCAATCAGAGGCAGGTGTTTATTGTTGTCTCTGATTGGGAACCATATTTAGGCAGCCATATTCTTTGAGTGTTTCGTGGGTGATTGTTCCTGTCTCTGTGTTTGGTGTCACCAGATAGGCTGTATAGGTTTCCACGTTCCGTTTGTTGTTTATGTATTATTAGTTACTTCATGTCGAGTTCCTTTTCATTAAAGAACATGAATAACCACCACGCCGCATTTTGGTCCGCTTATCCTTCGACAGACGAGAACCGTTACACCTTACTGACATAGAACCCTGTAACAGCTCCCCTTACTGACATAGAACCTTGTTACAGCTCCCCTTACTGACATAGAACCTTGTTACAGCTCCCCTTACTGACATAGAACCCTGTAACAGCTCCCTTACTGACATAGAACCTTGTTACAGCTCACCTTACATAGAACCCTGTAACAGCTCCCTTACTGACATAGAACCTTGTTACAGCTCCCCTTACTGACACAGAACCCTGTTATATCCCCCTTACTGACATAGAACCCTGTTACAGCTCCCTTACTGACATAGAACCCTGTTAAAGCTCCCCTTACTGACATAGAACCTTGTTACAGCTCCCCTTACTGACACAGAACCCTGTTATATCCCCCTTACTGACATAGAACCCTGTTACAGCTCCCTTACTGACATAGAACCCTGTTAAAGCTCCCCTTACTGACATAGAACCTTGTTACAGCTCCCCTTAATGACATAGAACCCTGTTACAGCTCCCCTTACTGACATAGAACCCTGTTACAGCTCCCCTTACTGACATAGAACCCTGTAGAACCTCTCTTCTGAGGGGGGGGACGTCTCAGTGTAGGGGGGGCGTCTCAGTGTAGTACTGTGGTGTGTGTAGGGGATTGGGGGCGTCTCAGTGTAGTACTGTGGTGGGTGTAGGGGATTGGGGGGGGCGTCTCAGTGTAGTACTGGGGTGTGTGTAGGGGGGTTGGGGGGGGGCGTCTCAGTGTAGTACTGGGGTGTGTGAAGGGGATTGGGGGCGTCTCAGTGTAGTACTGTGGTGGGTGTAGGGGATTGGGGGGGGGCGTCTCAGTGTAGTACTGGGGTGTGTGTAGGGGGTTGGGGGGGCGTCTCAGTGTAGTACTGGGGTGTGTGTAGGGGATTGGGGGGTGTCTCAGTGTTGTACTGGGGTGTGTGTAGGGGATTGGGGGGCGTCTCAGTGTAGTACTGGGGTGTGTGTAGGGGATTGGGGGGCGTCTCCGTGTAGTACTGGGGTGTGTGTAGGGGATTGGGGGGCGTCTCAGTGTAGTACTGGGGTGTGTGTAGGGGATTGGGGGGGCGTCTCCGTGTAGTACTGGGGTGTGTGTAGGGGATTGGGGGCGTCTCAGTGTAGTACTGGGGTGTGTGTAGGGGATTGGGGGGCGTCTCCGTGTAGTACTGGGGTGTGTGTAGGGGATTGGGGGGCGTCTCAGTGTTGTACTGGGGTGTGTGTAGGGGATTGGGGGCGTCTCAGTGTAGTACTGGGGTGTGTGTAGGGTATTGGGGGGGGGGCGTCTCAGTGTAGTACTGGGGTGTGTGTAGGGGATAGGGGGGAGTCTCAGTGTAGTACTGGGGTGTGTGTAGGGGATTGGGGGGCGTCTCAGTGTAGTACTGGGGTGTGTGTAGGGGATTGGGGGGGGCGTCTCAGTGTAGTACTGGGGTGTGTGTAGGGGATTGGGGGGGGGCGTCTCAGTGTAGTACTGGGGTGTGTGTAGGGGATTGGGGGGGGGTGTCTCAGTGTAGTACTGGGGTGTGTGTAGGGGATTGGGGGGGGCGTCTCAGTGTAGTACTGGGATGTGTGTAGACGCTACGGTCAGCGGACTGCAGTGGGAAACAATGACCAGTAGTTGGGGAAAACCAATGTTGTAAATTACAGGGAAGTGTTTCATTGACCCCATTTACAACCACATAAAACCATGTCAAATCAAGCTGTACGATTCTATCTGTATGATTCTAGCTGTATGATTCTTTCTATATGATTCAAGCTGTATGATTCGAGCTGTATGATTCTTTCTATATGATTCTAGCTGTATGATTCTTTCTATATGATTCTAGCTGTATGATTCTAGCTGTATGAATCTAGCTGTATAATTCTAGCTGTATGATTCTAGCTGTATGAATATAGCTGTATGATTCTAGCTATATGATTCTAGCTGTATGATTCTAGCTGTATGAATCTAGCTGTATGATTCTAGCTGTATGATTCCAGCTGTATGATTCCAGCTGTATGATTCTAGCTATATGATTCTAGCTATATGATTATTGCTATCTAACTCTAGCTATATGTTTCTAGCTGTATACATTTACATTTAAGTCATTTAGCAGACGCTCTTATCCAGAGCGACTTACAAATTGGTGAATTCACCTTCTGACATCCAGTGGAACAGCCACTTTACAATAGTGCATCTAAATCATTTGAGGGGCGGGGGGGGGGGGGGTGAGAAGGATTACTTTATCCTATCCTAGGTATTCCTTGAAGAGGTGGGGTTTCAGGTGTCTCCGGAAGGTGGTGATTGACTCCGCTGTCCTGGCGTCGTGAGGGAGTTTGTTCCACCATTGGGGGGCCAGAGCAGCGAACAGTTTTGACTGGGCTGAGCGGGAACTGTACTTCCTCAGTGGTAGGGAGGCAAGCAGGCCAGAGGTGGATGAACGCAGTGCCCTTGTTTGGGTGTAGGGCCTGATCAGAGCCTGGAGGTACTGCGGTGCCGTTCCCCTCACAGCTCCGTAGGCAAGCACCATGGTCTTATAGCGGATGCGAGCTTCAACTGGAAGCCAGTGGAGAGAGCGGAGGAGCGGGGTGACGTGAGAGAACTTGGGAAGGTTGAACACCAGACGGGCTGCGGCGTTCTGGATGAGTTGTAGGGGTTTAATGGCACAGGCAGGGAGCCCAGCCAACAGCGAGTTGCAGTAATCCAGACGGGAGATGACAAGTGCCTGGATTAGGACCTGCGCCGCTTCCTGTGTGAGGCAGGGTCGTACTCTACGGATGTTATAGAGCATGAACCTACAGGAACGGGCCACCGCCTTGATGTTAGTTGAGAACGACAGGGTGTTGTCCAGGATCACGCCAAGGTTCTTAGCGCTCTGGGAGGAGGACACAAAGGAGTTGTCAACCGTGATGGCGAGATCATGGAATGGGCAGTCCTTCCCCGGGAGGAAGAGCAGCTCCGTCTTGCCGAGGTTCAGCTTGAGGTGGTGATCCGTCATCCACACTGATATGTCTGCCAGACATGCAGAGATGCGATTCGCCACCTGGTCATCAGAAGGGGGAAAGGAGAAGATTAATTGTATGATTCTAGCTGTATGATTCTAGCTATATGATTCTAGCTGTATGATTCTAGCTGTATGAATCTAGCTGTATGATCCTAGCTGTATGATTCTAGCTGTATGATTCTTGCTATCTTACTCTAGCTATATGTTTCTAGCTGTATGATTCTAGCTGTATGATTCTAGCTGTATGATTCTAGCTATCTAACTCTAGCTGTATGATTCTAGCTGTATGAATCTAGCTGTATGATCCTAGCTGTATGATCCTAGCTGTATGATTCTAGCTGTATGATTCTAGCTATATGATTCTAGCTATATGATTCTTGCTATCTAACTCTAGCTATATGATTCTAACTGTATGATTCTAGCTGTATGATTCTAGCTGTATGATTCTTGCTATCTAACTCTAGCTATATGTTTCTAGCTGTATGATTCTAGCTGTATGATTCTAGCTGTATGATTCTAGCTATCTAACTCTAGCTGTATGATTCTAGCTGTATGATTCTAGCTGTATGATTCTGATGTTGTGATTCTGATGTTTTGAAGCGTAAGATTCCAACAGTGACAATGTAGCAGATTGTTTTCATTGGAGAAATGGCTTTTATAAATGAGATTGTGACTACAATTCTGATCAAGTTCAGATTTACACCCTGAACACTGTGAACTCAACGACAGACCCTAAACACTGTGAACTCAACGACAGACCCTAAACACTGGGAACTCACCGACAGACCCTAAACACTGGGAACTCGACAACAGACCCTAAACACTGGGAACTCAACGACAGACCCTCAACGACAGACCCTAAACACTGTGATCTCAACGACAGACCCTAAACACTGTGATCTCAACGACAGACCCTAAACACTGGGAACTCAATGACAGACCCTAAACACTGGGAACTCAACGACAGACCCTAAACACTGGGAACTCACCGACAAACCCTCAACGACAGACCCTAAACACTGTTATCTCAACGACAGACCCTAAACACTGGGAACTCAACGACAGACCCTAAACACTGGGAACTCACCGACAAACCCTCAACGACAGACCCTAAACACTGTGAACTCAACGACAGACCCTAAACACTGGGAACTCAACGACAGACCCTAAACACTGGGAAGTCAATGACAGACCCTAAACACTGGGAACTCAACGACAGACCCTCAACGACAGACCCTCAACGACAGACCCTAAACACTGTGAACTCAACGACAGACCCACCTTAAACACTGTGAACTCAACGACAGACCCTAAACACTGGGAACTCAACGACAGATCCTCAACGACAGACCCTAAACACTGTGAACTCAACGACAGACCCTAACCACTGTGAACTCAACGACAGACCCTAAACACTGGGAACTCAACGACAGACCCTCAACGACAGACCCTAAACACTGTGAATTCAACGACAGACCCTAAACACTTGGAACTCAACGACAGACCCTAAACACTGGGAACTCAACGACAGACCCTAAACACTGTGATCTCAACGACAGACCCTAAACACTGGGAACTCAACGACAGACCCTAAACACTGGGAACTCAACAACAGACCCTAAACACTGGGAACTCACCGACAGACCCTCAACGACAGACCCTAAACACTGTGATCTCAACGACAGACCCTAAACACTGGGAACTCAATGACAAACCTTAAACACTGTGAACTCAACGACAGACCCTAAACACTGGGAACTCAACGACAGACCCTAAACACTGGGAACTCAACGACAGACCCTAAACACTGGGAACTCAACGACAGACCCTCAACGACAGACCCTAAACACTGTGAACACAACGACAGACCCTAAACACTGGGAACTCAATGACAGACCCTAAACACTGTGAACTCGACGACAGACCCTCAACGACAGACCCTAAACACTGGGAACTCAACGACAGACCCTAAACACTGGGAACTCAACGACAGACCCTCAACGACAGACCCTAAACACTGTGATCTCAACGACAGACCCTAAACACTGTGATCTCAACGACAGACCCTAAACACTGGGAACTCAACGACAGACCCTAAACACTGGGAACTCAACGACAGACCCTAAACACTGGGAACTCAACGACAGACCTTAAACACTGTGAACTCAACGACAGACCCTAAACACTGGGAACTCAACGACAGACACTAAACACTGGGAACTCAACGACAGACCTTAAACACTGGGAACTCACCGACAGACCTTAAACACTGTGAACTCACCGACAGACCTTAAACACTGTGAACTCACCGACAGACCTTAAACACTGTGAACTCAACGACAGACCCTAAACACTGGGAACTCGACGACAGGGGCATTGGCAGGACGTGTTATCCATGTTGAGGTCCGTACAGTTGAGTCAGGAAGTAGAGAGGACTAGATGTTTACCAAGACATTTTCCTAAATATAACCCTTTCTGAGTCGCTCAGATCAACATGTAGGATCTAGATGTAACATCATACCAGCAGCACAGAGAGACAATGGAGAAGTTTCCCCAGATCAAATACTCCACTACCTTCCATGACACAGAGGACTGTGACCTTGAACACCATTATCTTAATACGCAGTAAGACCAGGGAAGAATAGACAGCAGCAGGTTATGTAGTAAGACCAGGGAAGTATAGACAGCAGGTTATGTAGTAAGACCAGGGAAGAATAGACAGCAGGTTATGTAGTAAGACCAGGGAAGAATAGACAGCAGGTTATGTAGTAAGACCAGGGAAGAATAGACAGCAGGTTATGTAGTAAGACCAGGGAAGTATAGACAGCAGGTTATGTAGTAAGACCAGGGAAGTATAGACAGCAGGTTATGTAGTAAGACCAGGGAAGTATAGACAGCAGGTTATGTAGTAAGACCAGGGAAGAATAGACAGCAGGTTATGTAGTAAGACCAGGGAAGTATAGACAGCAGGTTATGTAGTAAGACCAGGGCAGAATAGACAGCAGGTTATGTAGTAAGACCAGGGAAGTATAGACAGCAGGTTATGTAGTAAGACCAGGGAAGAATAGACAGCAGGTTATGTAGTAAGACCAGGGAAGTATAGACAGCAGGTTATGTAGTAAGACCAGGGAAGTATAGACAGCAGGTTATGTACTAAGACCAGGGAAGAATAGACAGCAGGTTATGTACTAAGACCAGGGAAGAATAGACAGCAGGTTATGTACTAAGACCAGGACAGAATAGACAGCAGGTTATGTAGTAAGACCAGGGAAGAATAGACAGCAGGTTATGTAGTAAGACCAGGGAAGTATAGACAGCAGGTTATGTAGTAAGACCAGGGAAGTATAGACAGCAGGTTATGTAGTAAGACCAGGGAAGTATAGACAGCAGGTTATGTAGTAAGACCAGGGAAGAATAGACAGCAGGTTATGTAGTAAGACCAGGGAAGAATAGACAGCAGGTTATGTAGTAAGACCAGGGAAGAATAGACAGCAGGTTATGTAGTAAGACCAGGGAAGAATAGACAGCAGGTTATGTAGTAAGACCAGGACAGAATAGACAGCAGGTTATGTAGTAAGACCAGGGAAGAATAGACAGCAGGTTATGTAGTAAGACCAGGACAGTATAGACAGCAGCAGGTTAAGGGTCCTCAGATTTCATTCCCTTTGCATTAAAACATACAAGGCGTTATCTCAGTGAGGTGGATGAGTTAACCTTCTACAATACAAGGCTTTAGCTCGGGGGCCTAACACTGTCTTGTAACCCAGATTCAATCCGTACAGGGTTAACCACCCCATCAAGCAGCAACGTATATCTGTAGTCCCCACCAGACAACTACAGACACCTCTGCTCCCTCACAATCACCCATTCACTCAAACACACAAAGCCTGCCGACTTTAATTATCGCCATGGAAACCGCCTGTCAGTCGCACCATTAGGATTCCGTTGGCGAGGCGACCGTCAGAGCGCCGTAGCAACGAGCCAAGCCTAACCTGCGAGTGGAGATGTACTCCGAACAAAAGACCAAACTTTTTTTTCAAAAACACCAAACTGGAAGTCTTCCGTCTAGCTTGGAAAGACAGTACCGTGCAGTACCGAAGAGCCCTTACTGCTGCTCGATCATCCTATTTTTCTAACTTAATTGAGGACAATAAGAACAATCCAAAATTCCTTTTTGATACGGTCGCAAAGCTAACTAAAAAGCAGCATTCCCCAAGAGAGGATGACTTTCACTTTAGCAGTGATAAATTCATGAACTTCTTTGAGGAAAAAATTATGATTATTAGAAAGCAAATTACAGACTCCTCCTTAAATCTGCGTATTCCTTCAAAGCTCAGTTGTCCTGAGTCTGCACAACTCTGCGTGGACCTAGGATCAAGAGAGACGCTCAAGTGTTTTAGTACTATATCTCTTGACACAATGATGAAAATAATCATGGCCTCTAAACCTTCAAGCTGCTTACTGGACCCTATTCCAACTAAACTACTGAAAGAGCTGCTTCCTGTGCTTGGCCCTCCTATGTTGAACATAATAAACGGCTCTCTATCCACCGGATGTGTACCAAACTCACTAAAAGTGGCAGTAATAAAGCCTCTCTTGAAAAAGCCAAACCTTGACCCAGAAAATATAAAAAACTATCGGCCTATATCGAATCTTCCATTCCTCTCAAAAATCTTAGAAAAGGCTGTTGCTCAGCAACTCACTGCCTTCCTGAAGACAAACAATGTATATGAAATGCTTCAGTCTGGTTTTAGACCCCATCATAGCACTGAGACGGCACTTGTGAAGGTGGTAAATGACATTTTAATGGCATCGGACCGAGGCTCTGCATCTGTCCTCGTGCTCCTAGACCTTAGTGCTGCTTTTGATACCATCGATCACCACATTCTTTTGGAGAGATTGGAAACCCAAATTGGTCTACACGGTCAAGTTCTGGCCTGGTTTAGATCTTATCTGTCGGAAAGATATCAGTTTGTCTCTGTGGATGGTTTGTCCTCTGACAAATCAACTGTAAATTTCGGTGTTCCTCAAGGTTCCGTTTTAGGACCGCTGTTGTTTTCACTATATATTTTACCTCTTGGGGATGTTATTCGAAAACATAATGTTAACTTTCACTGCTATGCGGATGATACACAGCTGTACATTTCAATGAAACATGGTGAAGCCCCAAAATTGCCCTCGCTAGAAGCATGTGTTTCAGACATAAGGAAGTGGATGGCAGCAAACTTTCTACTTTTAAACTCGGATAAAACAGAGATGCTTGTTCTAGGTCCCAAGAAACAAAGAGATCTTCTGTTGAATCTGACAATTAATCTTAATGGTTGTACAGTCATCTCAAATAAAACTGTGAAGGACCTCGCGTTACTCTGGACCCTGATCTCTCTTTTGAAGAACATATCAAGACCATTTCAAGGACAGCTTTTTTTTCCATCTACGTAACATTGCAAAAATCAGAAACTTTCTGTCCAAAAATGATGCAGAAAAATTAATCCATGCTTTTGTCACTTCTAGGTTAGACTACTGCAATGCTCTACTTTCCGGCTACCCGGATAAAGCACTAAATAAACTTCAGTTAGTGCTAAATACGGCTGCTAGAATCCTGACTAGAACCAAAAAATTTGATCATATTACTCCAGTGCTAGCCTCCCTACACTGGCTTCCTGTCAAAGCAAGGGCTGATTTCAAGGTTTTACTGCTAACCTACAAAGCATTGCATGGGCTTGCTCCTACCTATCTCTCTGATTTGGTCCTGCCGTACATACCTACACGTACGCTACGGTCACAAGACGCAGGCCTCCTAATTGTCCCTAGAATTTCTAAGCAAACAGCTGGAGGCAGGGCTTTCTCCTATAGAGCTCCATTTTTATGGAACGGTCTGCCTACCCATGTCAGAGACGCAAACTCGGTCTCAACCTTTAAGTCTTTACTGAAGACTCATCTCTTCAGTGGGTCATATGATTGAGTGTAGTCTGGCCCAGGAGTGGGAAGGTGAACGGAAAGGCTCTGGAGCAACGAACCACCCTTGCTGTCTCTGCCTGGCCGGTTCCCCTCTTTCCACTGGGATTCTCTGCCTCTAACCCTATTACAGGGGCTGAGTCACTGGCTTGCTGGGGCTCTCTCATGCCGTCCCTGAGGGGGTGCGTCACCTGAGTGGGTTGATTCACTGATGTGGTCATCCTGTCTGGGTTGGCGCCCCCTTGGGTTGTGCCGTGGCGGAGATCTTTGCGGGCTATACTCAGCTTTGTCTCAGGATGGTAAGTTGGTGGTTGAAGATATCCCTCCAGTGGTGTGGGGGCTGTGCTTTGGCATAGTGGGTGGGGTTATATCCTTCCTGTTTGGCCCTGTCCGGGGGTGTCCTCGGGTGGGGCCACAGTGTCTCCTGACCCCTCCTGTCTCAGCCTTCAGTATTTATGCTGCAGTAGTTTATGTGTCGGGGGCTGGGGTCAGTTTGTTATATCTGGAGTACTTCTCCTGTCCAATTCGGTGTCCTGTGTGAATCTAAGTGTGCGTTCTCTAATTCTCTCCTTCTCTCTCTCGGAGGACCTGAGCCCTAGGACCATGCCCCAGGACTACCTGACATGATGACTCCTTGCTGTCCCCAGTCCACCTGGCCGTGCTGCTGCTCCAGTTTCAACTGAACCGCGGCCCTAGGACCATGCCCCAGGACTACTTGACATGATGACTCCTTGCTGTCCCCAGTCCACCTGGCCGTGCTGCTGCTCCAGTTTCAACTGTTCTGCCTTATTATTATTCGACCATGCTGGTCATTTATGAACATTTGAACATCTTGGCCATGTTCTGTTATAATCTCTACCCGGCACAGCCAGAAGAGGACTGGCCACCCCACATAGCCTGGTTCCTCTCTAGGTTTCTTCCTAGGTTTTGGCTTTTCTAGGGAGTTTTTCCTAGCCACCGTGCTTCTACACCTGCATTGCTTGCTGTTTGGGGTTTTAGGCTGGGTTTCTGTACAGCACTTTGAGATATCAGCTGATGTACGAAGGGCTATATAAATAAATTTGATTTGATTTGATTTGAAGACAGATGACGTCGAGACGAAAAAACACAGCATCGGTATTAATCACACGGAACAAAGAATGATGGGAGAGGAGGGAAGAGGAGAGAGGAGAGAGGAGGAGGAGGAGGAGAGGAAGACGGATGGAAGAGGAGGAGGAGGAGAGGAGAGGAGGAGGAGAGGAGAGGAGAGGAGAGGAGATGAGAGGAGAGGATAGGAGAGGAGAGGAAGACAGAGGAAAGGAGAGGAGAGGAAGACTGAGGGAAGAGGAGAGACGAGGAGGAGGAGGGGGGAGAGGAGAGGAGAAGAGGAGAGGGAGGAAGACGAGGAGGAGGAGAGGGGAGAGGAGAGGAGAGGAGAGAAGAGGAGGAGGAGAGGGAGGAAGAGTAGAGTAGAGAGACGTGGAGGAGAAGAGGACAGCACCTGCTGTCTCGGCCTTTGAATGATCGGCTATGAAAAGCCAACTGACATTTACTCCTGAGAGGGAGGAAGAGGAGAGGGAGGAAGAGGAGGAAAATGAGAGGGAGGAAGAGGAGAGGGAGGAGGAGGAGGAGAGGGAGGAAGAGGAGAAGACAGCACCAGCTGTCTCGACCTTTGAATGATCGGCTATGAAAAGCCAACTGACATTTACTCCTGAGGTGCTGACTTGCTGCACCCTCGACAACCACTGTGATTACTATTATTTGACCCTGCTGGTCATCTATGAACAATTGAACATCATGTTCTGTTATAATCTCCACCCGGCACAGCCAGAAGAGGACTGGCCAGCCCACATAGCCTGGTTCCTCTCTAGGTTTCTTCCTAGGTTTTGGCCTTTCTAGGGAGTTTTTCCTAACCACCGTGCTTCTACACCTGCATTGCTTGCTGTTTGGAGTTTTAGGCTGGGTTTCTGTACAGCACTTTGAGATATCAGCTGATGGGTCACTCTCTCTCTCTCTCCCCCCCTCCCCCACAAAATACACATGTGCAGAAACACACACACACACACACACACACACACACACACACACACACACACACACACACACACACACACACTGTCTCTCCCTGAGTCAGAGATTTGTCTCCATTTGTTCTGGTGATCTGATCCATCCAGAGCGTTTTGCTGAATCTCTCAACCCGTTGTGTGTGTGTGTGTGTGTGTGTGTGTCTGTGTGTGTGTGTGTGTGTGTGTGTGTGTGTGTGTGTGTGTGTGTGTGTGTGTGTGTGTGTGTGTGTGTGTGTGTGTGTGTGTGTGTGTGTGTGTGTTCCCATATTGTTCCGTCTGTTTGAGAGGAGAATCTCTCAGGTCTCAGACAGACAAAGTTAGTCCCAAATAGGACCCTATTCCCTGTATATAGTGCACTACTTTAGACCAGAGCCCTATTCCCTATATAGTGCACTACTTTAGACCAGAGCCCTATTCCCTATATAGTGCACTACTATAGACCAGAGCCCTATTCCCTATATAGTGCACTACTATAGACCAGAGCCCTATTCCATATATAGTGCACTACTTTAGACCAGAGCCCTATTCCCTGTATAGTGCACTACTATAGACCAGAGTCCTATTCTCTATATAGTACACTACTATAGACCAGAGCCCTATTCCCTATATAGTACACTACTATAGACCAGAGCCCTATTCTCTATATAGTACACTACTTTAGACCAGAAGCCTATACCCTATATAGTGCACTACTTTAGACCAGAGCCCTATTCCCTATATAGTGCACTACTATAGATCAGAGCCCTATTCCCTATATAGTACACTACTTTAGACCAGAAGCCTATACCCTATATAGTGCACTACTTTATACCAGAGCACTATTCACTATATAGTGCACTACTATAGACCAGAGCCCTATTCACTATATAGTGCACTACTTTAGACCAGAGCCCTATTCACTGTATAGTGCACTACTTTTGACCAGGGCCCTATTCCCTATATAGTGCACTACTTTAAACCATAGCCCTTTTGGGAATAGGGTGCCATTTGGAACCTAAATGATGTTCCCACATGTCGTTATCCTCCTCCCCCTGGTAGGGAGTAGGATGGAGGACAGAGCCAGGCCTCTGGTCAGAGAGAGACAGACCAGAACAGAGCCAGGCCTCTGGTCAGAGAGAGACAGACCAGGACAGAGCCTCTGGTCAGAGAGAGACAGACCAGGACAGAGCCTCTGGTCAGAGAGAGACAGACCAGGACAGAGCCTCTGGTCAGAGAGAGACAGACCAGGACAGAGCCTCTGGTCAGAGAGAGACAGACCAGGACAGAGCCTCAGGTCAGAGAGAGACAGACCAGGACAGAGCCTCTGGTCGGAGAGAGACAGACCAGAACAGAGCCTCTGGTCAGAGAGAGACAGACCAGGACAGAGCCAGGCCTCTGGTCAGAGAGAGACAGACCAGGACAGAGCCAGGCCTCTGGTCAGAGAGAGACAGACCAGGACAGAGCCTCTGGTCAGAGAGAGACATACCAGAACAGAGCCTCTGGTCAGAGAGAGACAGACCAGGACAGAGCCTCTGGTCAGAGAGAAACAGACCAGAACAGAGCCTCTGGTCAGAGAGAGACAGACCAGAACAGAGCCTCTGGTCAGAGAGAGACAGACCAGAACAGAGCCTCTGGTCAGAGAGAGACAGACCAGAACAGAGCCTCTGGTCAGAGAGAGACAGACCAGAACAGAGCCTCTGGTCAGAGATACAGACCAGAACAGAGCCTCTGGTCAGAGAGAGACAGACCAGAACAGAGCCTCTGGTCAGAGAGAGACAGACCAGGACAGAGCCAGGCCTCTGGTCAGAGAGAGACAGACCAGGACAGAGCCAGGCCTCTGGTCAGAGAGAGACTTACCAGGACAGAGCCTCTGGTCAGAGAGAGACAGACCAGAACAGAGCCTCTGGTCAGAGAGAGACAGACCAGAACAGAGCCTCTGGTCAGAGAGAGACAGACCAGAACAGAGCCTCTGGTCAGAGAGAGACAGACCAGAACAGAGCCTCTGGTCAGAGAGAGACAGACCAGGACAGAGCCAGGCCTCTGGTCAGAGAGAGACAGACCAGGACAGAGCCTCTGGTCAGAGAGAGACATACCAGAACAGAGCCTCTGGTCAGAGAGAGACAGACCAGGACAGAGCCTCTGGTCAGAGAGAAACAGACCAGAACAGAGCCTCTGGTCAGAGAGAGACAGACCAGAACAGAGCCTCAGGTCAGAGAGAGACAGACCAGAACAGAGCCTCTGGTCAGAGAGAGACAGACCAGAACAGAGCCTCTGGTCAGAGAGAGACAGACCAGAACAGAGCCTCTGGTCAGAGAGAGACAGACCAGGACAGAGCCAGGCCTCTGGTCAGAGAGAGACAGACCAGGACAGAGCCAGGCCTCTGGTCAGAGAGAGACTTACCAGGACAGAGCCTCTGGTCAGAGAGAGACAGACCAGAACAGAGCCTCTGGTCAGAGAGAGACAGACCAGGACAGAGCCTCTGGTCAGAGAGAGACAGACCAGGACAGAGCCTCTGGTCAAAGAGAGACAGAGCAGGACAGAGCCAGGCCTCTGGTCAGAGAGAAACAGACCAGAACAGAGCCTCTGGTCAGAGAGAGACAGACCAGAACAGAGCCTCTGGTCAGAGAGAGACAGACCAGGACAGAGCCAGGCCTCTGGTCAGAGAGAGACAGACCAGGACAGAGCCAGGCCTCTGGTCAGAGAGAGAATTACCAGGACAGAGCCTCTGGTCAGAGAGAGACAGACCAGGACAAAGCCAGGAATCTGGTCAGAGAGAGACAGACCAGAACAGAGCCAGGCCTCTGGTCAGAGAGAGACAGACCAGGACAGAGCCTCTGGTCAGAGAGAGACAGACCAGAACAGAGCCAGGCCTCTGGTCAGAGAGAGACAGACCAGGACAGAGCCTCTGGTCGGAGAGAGACAGACCAGGACAGAGCCTCTGGTCAGAGAGAGACAGACCAGAACAGAGCCAGGCCTCTGGTCAGAGAGAGACAGACCAGGACAGAGCCTCTGGTCGGAGAGAGACAGACCAGGACAGAGCCTCTGGTCAGAGAGAGACAGACCAGAACAGAGCCAGGCCTCTGGTCAGAGAGAGACAGACCAGAACAGAGCCTCTGGTCAGAGAGAGACAGACCAGAACAGAGCCTCTGGTCAGAGAGAGACAGACCAGAACAGAGCCTCTGGTCAGAGAGAGACAGACCAGGACAGAGCCTCTGGTCAGAGAGAGACAGACCAGAACAGAGCCTCTGGTCAGAGAGAGACAGACCAGGACAGAGCCTCTGGTCAGAGAGAGGCAGACCAGGACAGAGCCAGGCCTCTGGTCAGAGAGAGACAGACCAGGACAGAGCCTCTGGTCAGAGAGAGACAGACCAGAACAGAGCCAGGCCTCTGGTCAGAGAGAGACAGACCAGAACAGAGCCAGGCCTCTGGTCAGAGAGAGACAGACCAGGACAGAGCCTCTGGTCAGAGAGAGACAGACCAGAACAGAGCCAGGCCTCTGGTCAGAGAGAGACAGACCAGGACAGAGCCTCTGGTCGGAGAGAGACAGACCAGGACAGAGCCTCTGGTCAGAGAGAGACAGACCAGAACAGAGCCAGGCCTCTGGTCAGAGAGAGACAGACCAGAACAGAGCCTCTGGTCAGAGAGAGACAGACCAGAACAGAGCCTCTGGTCAGAGAGAGACAGACCAGAACAGAGCCTCTGGTCAGAGAGAGACAGACCAGGACAGAGCCTCTGGTCAGAGAGAGACAGACCAGGACAGAGCCTCTGGTCAGAGAGAGACAGACCAGGACAGAGCCTCTGGTCAGAGAGAGACAGACCAGAACAGAGCCTTATGATCCTGTACGGCCTGAACCACTGACTAACCCCAACCCTCTCATATTGCAAGGCGACTATGCGCCATATCCCTCCAGCCTCTGGGTTTATATTTCAACATGGGCTGACTAGGCAACCTAGACTTATTCAATCTAAAATGATCAACTGGAGTTCATCAACAAACCCAACAGCTGTCAGGATGAGGTCATGTGTAATCAGGTCTATAGTTGAGACAATACACACTGCAGACTGAGGAGACAACTACACACTGCAGACTGAGGAGACAACTACACACTGCAGACTGAGGAGACAACTACACACTGCAGACTGAGGAGACAACTACACACTGCAGACTGAGGAGACAACTACACAATGCAGACTGAAGAGACAACTACACAATGCAGACTGAGGAGACAACTACACATTGCAGACTGGGAAGACAACTACACACTGCAGACTGAGGAGACAACTACACACTGCAGACTGAAGAGACAACTACACACTGCAGACTGAGGAGACAACTACACAATGCAGACTGATGAGACAACTACACACTGCAGACTGAGGAGACAACTACACAATGCAGACTGAGGAGACAACTACACACTGCAGACTGAGGAGACAACTACACACTGCAGACTGAGGAGACAACTACACAATGCAGACTGAGGAGACAACTACACACTGCAGACTGAGGAGACAACTACACAATGCAGACTGATGAGACAACTACACACTGCAGACTGGGAAGACAACTACACAATGCAGACTGAGGAGACAACTACACACTGCAGACTGAGGAGACAACTACACAATGCAGACTGAGGAGACAACTACACAATGCAGACTGACTCCTCTTCTCTTTAATCCAACTCTATCTCTCTTCTCTTTAATCCAACCCTCTCTCTCTTCTCTTTAATCCAACCCCCTCTCTCTCTCTCTTTAATCC